>NW_025113107.1:2038603-2246103 GCF_010416935.1 Polistes fuscatus | reverse complement strand
AATTATTTTTACGTATTATTTATATCACGTTTAAACAAAAAATAATATTTAGAGTAGAACAATCTTTGTCGTATTTACTGACCAGCTCGAAATATTTGTCGAATCGACTGAAATTAAACGCGCTCGTCTTACTCGCTGTTAGAGAGAAAGGAATTGCATTAATTCAAAGGAAAAGAAAACCATAGAAAGAAAGTTAACAAGTTTCTTCTTTAACAAAGAAACAATAAAAGTTATATATAAAAATAATATATGTATGTTTGTGTGATTTAACTGATAACAAAAACGTATTACACCTATAACTTGAAAACAAAACGGAAAAATATTTTTATCCTATTTTGAGAGATATTCAACATATTTTTATTATTATATTTATTTATATGACTCACTGATTAATCTTATACTTCATAAGCATATCTCAATATAAATTATACTTATCATAACCCAGCTGTTAATTATATAATCGTCCCTATCGTATGGCCAGAAAAAATTTAATTACAAAAATACAAATGAAAAAAAAAAACCCAAGAAAGATAATCCTCAGTAGCCGGTTATTATCACCAATCATTATAAATCATTACTCTAACATTAATTTATCTCATGAAAATACGTACACATAGATATGTAAACATATATGAAAAAATGCGCATCTCGATCATACTACATCGATAGATTTCCGGTTAAATGTAACGAGAGAGTTGCGGATATCTTTCTTAATTAGAAAGAATAGAAAGGAAAAAAAAGAAAAGTAATAAAAGAGACAAAAAAGGTGTGCACAGGCTTCGAGCAAAACTCAATCCCTATCGAGAAAGAAAGTTGAACCGTTCGAGACAATTATCAGCAGGAAAATAAAAATCGGTGCTAGAAATTCACATCCCCCGTTTATATATATTATATAATATAAGAACATATGTATGATATATACAAAGACCATAGGTGTAGGAATGATATTATAACGATAGAATGATACATATAGAACTATAACTAGAAATCGTTCGATGAAACGATGAAAACCGTAATAGGGATAAGGACAGAGAGAAATGCAGGCAGGTGACGTTGGCATGTACACGATCGACACATGCATATACATACATACATAGGAATCATATCTATATTGATAGTAAGTGTACACACACAGGGTGAATGAGAGAGAGAGAGAGAGAGAGAGAGAGAAGCGTACCAGGTTACAGATCTCCCTTTATATTCCTCGTCCTTCACGCGCGAGCTTCGTCGCGATCCCCGTTGTGTACGAATTCGCGTAGTAATTGATTCATGATAGAACCGCGGATTCAAACACGATCCAGGCTACGGGTTTGATATACCGTATAGTATTCTCTCTCTACCTTCCACCTATTTTCTATCTATCTATCTCACTCTCTCTTTCGGTGTTTATCTGTCTATCTATCTATCTAACTATCTATCTATCTGTCTGTATCTATCTGTTTTACCCTTTCCCCTTTTGCATCATATGTATGGATGAATATATGTATATGCGTTTCGTATGTGTATGTACGAATATCTATGCACGTATGTTTGTTGTATGTACATATGTATGAATCTATATTTGTTTGTATGAATATGTATGTATGTATGTGTGAATGTATAGATGGATGTGTTGGATGTGTTGTATGGATTAATGTATGATATGTATGTGTGTGTGTGTGTATACATGTGTATCGGTGCAACGATGCGGCCTGCAGCGTCTCTCTATTATGTCACTGACGTTGCAACGAGGTGCATCAGGAAGCACGACCAATGCGGAACGAGTGGATAATGATCGACTGTATTTTTATCGGAGGCGTCGAACGATTCCCGGCCGCGTTGACGAGCACCCACGGAATAACCTTCGTAGTTTCGAAGTGACCCATTAAACTGAATCTACGGATACGCGTACTTCGCTTACCTATATCGGTTATATACAGATATATATATATATATGTGCATTTATGTTACTGATGTGATTACGTGATACTAATGTGCCTAGATAATACATGTAACGATATTTGATATTATTATAATGATTTTTATCTTGTTTTCTTTTTAATAAATGATTTGTATAAATAAATAAAATATTTGATATGTTTGAATGATTTTATTGTTGAGAAAAAAAATATTAATATATAAAATTAATAGAAAATTAAAATAATTTAGGATACGTACGTATACAAATTAAATTCATGTAAGAATACGCTATATTAATTTAATATAAATTAATATTATAAAATAAATCATATATCAAATACTACTCTTTACGACTGATTACTCTTTTTATTAAAATTTATGAATAGAAAATAAAGAAAAATGTTTAACACATACGTATGTATATGTATGAAAATACGATATTATTTTAGAAATTTCTCGTTTAATTAAAAGAAAAGAAAATAACTACAATTATTATATGCAAAATATAATTTGTACGATGAAATTTCTTGGAGAAAAATGAATGAAGATAATCTAGATGATAGTTGGAAAGGAATAGAAGACGTTTCTAGGAAAAATTCGTAAAAGAATCAAAGGGAGAGTGAGAGAAGGGTATCGAGAAATCAAACACGGACCTTTTTAATACTCCGTCGCTTCCAATGTCCGGTCATCCTATGGGATCTTTCTTTCTCTTTCTCTCTCTTTCTATCTCTCTTTTTCGCTCTTTCCCTCGTTCTTTTCTATTATAACACGAGGCGCATTGCAAACGAGGTGCATCAGGAAACGCGACCAATGCAGAACGACGAGTGGATAATGATCGACTTTTTTTCTTTTTCTTTTTTTTTATGCCCACCCCTTTCTACAACGTGGAGATCGTTCCACCGACAAAGTCACGGCGAACCCTTTTCCTCGACGTCCCGTAGGGAACGTGAAACGCGCTTTGTGCGTCGCGATTCCGCATTTCGTTCTCCAAGAGAGCACAATGCTCTGCCGCCGACAAGAGAGAGAAAGATAAAAAAAG
The DNA here is from genome assembly GCF_010416935.1 of Polistes fuscatus. Classification (NCBI taxonomy): domain Eukaryota; kingdom Metazoa; phylum Arthropoda; class Insecta; order Hymenoptera; family Vespidae; genus Polistes; species Polistes fuscatus. The sequence continues at coordinate 2,243,165 of NW_025113107.1, read as the reverse complement.
ATAGAAAGAGAGAAAAACTACATACGTAGTAGTCTTCTTTTTACACTGAAAGAAAATCCGCGATTTCGTATAATATTACATCATCAGCTAGATGCTGGCCAGAACTGTACGGAAAATCCGCGCGCCACCCTACCCGTTAATACAAAAAGTAGAAGAAGAACAAAAATAGAATAAAAACGGACAAAAAGAAGAAACGGAAACAAAAAAAGGAAAAAAGAAAAAGAAAAACGGAAGAACAAAGTTATGCTAGAGTGAAAAGGTGGTAGGTTTGGGAGGACGGGGAGGGGCGTGGGTGGGGTACGGAGGTGGGGGTCTAGGTAAAAGGACCAAGGCTCTTTTGTCCGCGTATCGCCCAACGAAGAACAACAGACGGGAATGCGGTTTGTTAGCTCGACAGAGTAATAACGCATAGAGAATTCCGATAGTCCTCGGGAAATTGAATCCTAGTTGGCCGTGTAACGAAGGAAAAGGGGTAAGGGAAGAGAGAGAAGAGGCATGGGGAAGGATAGGGTAAGCCGAATTAAGAACCATTTATATCTACAGACATTGAACATATCCTACCAGACGCGACTAATATTTTATATTTTAGGGAGGAATATTATTTATGCCTTCATGTTTAATTCCTTTTGAAGAATATTTGTTCTATAAGCCAAAATAATATAATGGTTCGTGATTTTTCTAGACCTGGGTGTCATTTATATCTGTATTGATTGAAACTGCACAAACTTTCTTGATTTTATCTGGTAGGTATTAAAGTGTATATTATATGTTCTAATATCAGGCGTAACCAAGAAATTTTGCGACGTTTTTAATCGATAAAGATGTATGATAAACAAAGTTATAAACGGCACGAAAAAACATTTTTGATTTGTCAAATAAAATTTTAATCTGTCGATGACAATTTTTGAAGTTCTCTTTTTTTCTTATTAGGTAAAACAGGATGTAATTTTTGTTTTCGAAGGAAAATAAGGAGAATTTGTCGAAAATTGTGAGGAATGAAGAAGAAGAAGAAGAAGAAGAAGAAAGAAGAAGCGGTGATTCGATGATAATCAGTTGACTTCAAGATTGTCACCCGAGCGTCTCGACTTCAGTGACGCACGAATGGGAAGACGGAGAGGGACGGGTGAGCAACAGCGAAGTAGAGCTAAGCTTTGACAGCTGAAACGCGATTACTCGCGCGTTAAATTAATCCAATGACGTGACAATGCGCGACATTGCTGCAACGACGAAGTAAGCTGCTGTTCAGAAATCGACGATGATTGGACGACGGGCACGAGCCCTTCAAAGGAAAAAAATAACTATTTTTATATTATTATATTAAAACTTTTGGCCTCCGTAAACAATTTGAAAACAAACAAAGAAAAAATACAAAACTTATCGATAACATTGCAAAAAAATAAATGCAAAAAAATAATAAATTGTCTATATCTCTGTGTGCTCTCTCTCTCTCCGCGAACAAGCAAATAAATAAAAATAAATTCGAAAAAATGATGATAAAATCAATTATAAAGTCGTACAAAAATATATGCAATAAAATAATTAATTTTTTTTTAACTCCGTCGTTTTTTCAAAGCAAGTAAATAAAAATAATTAAAAAAAGAAGATAGTAAAATCAATTGTAACAATTTGTAAACAAAATATATGCAATAAAATGATCAATTTTTTCTCTCTCTCTCTCTCTCTTGTTCTCTCTCTAAAATCAAATAAATACAAAATTAAAATATTGTTTATATGTTTATAAGAACATCGCAAAGGTCTTGTCTTCTATTGAATTTATACTCCTTCAATGTATGCTCGGACATGAAAGATCTTGTTAAACAGACAACTCTTCTTATTTTATATTTCATTTAATTTGATTAGATTTGAACTTTAATAAATAACGATCTAACTAAATAGAAAATTACTGAATGAATTCTCACGAAAGAGAGTATAGCAAAAGCCAAGTGATTTTCGGCAAATCGGATACACGAATATCGCGATATATTCATTGTACGATAGAAGAAGAGAGAGAAAGAAGGAAAGAGAGAGGGAAAGAGAGAGAGAGAGATGGGATGTTCCAGTCTCGATGAGAGTATCCATTATCAGGTTATAACGAGTCGACACAGTAGGAACGGTTGGTGCATTGTGATCGCTCGATGATAATTTAATGCAACGACGAGTCTGTGCGCAAATGAACGTCCGGTCATCTCTCTCTCTCTCTCTCTCTCTCTCTCTTTGTCTCTCTTTCTACATATGTATACACATCTATATAGATATATTTCTCTTTCCCTCGGCCGGTCGTCGCGATTCGTGTTAACTCGACTCAACGGGGATGGACAACGAGAACGAGGTGCAGCACGTTTAACGCGGAGAGCACCGGTCATCGAATCGGCAAATCATCGAATCATCCGCGGCACTCGACAACGTAACAAGTCAACAGGCGGTCGTTATGTATATTGACGTATACTTGGCCGCGGTTACACCGTCGATGCTTGTTTCTATTGACAAATACCCGTCATCGTCATCGTCATCGTCATCGGCATCGTCATAGTCATCCTCATCCTCATCCTCATACTCATACTCATACTCATACTCTTCCTCATTCTCATCCTCATCCTCCCCATGGTCGTCAACGTCGTCGAAACGACTATAACGCATTGCCGATCAATTCATTTTCCATACTATACGTCAATTGTATCAATGATTATTCAACGATAACATAACGATTTTTGTTCCTTTTTTTTCTTCTTTTTCATAAACTTATTGTTCTTTTTTCTTTTTTAACAATTTTATTCTTTTTTTCCAATCATATGAAATGTATCGAACAATTTTAATAATCGTACGATTTGTTTTATATATTTCTTGAAAATTTGAAATCCTCTTTTTTTCGAGCTGTTAATTGTACTCTGTTGTAATTAAAAAAGGGATAAAGTTGTTTTTTCTTGAAATTATTTAACGAAGATAGCTTTGTTATATTTCGAACACGCGAGAATAAGGAAATAATACATGAAAGGGTTGGAAACTCAATAGAAAATCGAAAGGTTAAGGCGACGGTGTCACGAATATCATTTTTTTCTATTCTACAGGGCGTTAGAAATAATCTATCCGATGATAAAATAAATAGAATATATAATAAAGTACATTAACGAAACAATTGAAAAAAATTCATATTTTATTTTAATCTGTTTAGATCGCAATCGAAACAACTAATAACTATACACGAATCATTTACACATTAATTTTATAAATTAATTAAACGATCCTAATCGAGTAAGGTAAAGAAAAGAAAAAAGGTATGAGAAAAAAACAAAAACAAAAAAAACAAAAAGAAACAAAATAAGGTCAAAGTGTAAGAACTCGCGTGGAGTTTAATTAGATCGATGAAAAAAAATTTCTCTTAACACCCTGTAGAAAAGTTAGATGGTTGCTTAGGAAGTTGATCACGAACGTATGCGTGGTAACTGTTATGCGATCGTTCATAGATCGCGACAAGTGGCGAGAGAAGGTAGTCACGATACACACTTCGTGTGTATGGATGTATTCATATATATATATGTGTGTATATAAGTAAGTACTTATATCGTGAAGGTAGAACGACTACGCGACTACGATTACGATGACTACGACGACGAAGTCAATAATATCTCGAAACACAAAAGGGCAAGCCGGTAGAAGAGAGCGTCGAAACAAATGAGGCGCCTATGCGTGACAGCCCTTATTGCTGTGCGACGGTACATTGGGTCCTACGTTTTCCACGCTCCCGATAATAACCAGTTATTGTTCGTTACATACGTATTTGCATGTTTTCCTCAGCTATATTTTCATCTAGTAGTTAGATATTTATGTATATGTATATGCGCGCGCGCGCGCGCCCGTATGTGCGTGTGTGTGTGTGTGTGTATATATATGCATGAATATGATCTCGCGAGAATGGCAATAAAAGTTTAGCGAGTAACAATTTCTTCATTATTTTTCTTCTCACGTGTACCTTTTATTTTTTGTGTCGTCAGATTTGAGAAATTATTTCTGAGATAAAATTTATTGTATTATTATTATTATTATTATTATTATTATTATTATTATTATTATTATTATTATTGTTACTTTTAATTTGAACGTAAAGAGGATGTTAACTTTTGTATAGGAATAGTTTCATATATTAACGATTAAAATGTCATCGCTTCAAAGTAAAGATCGCATCATCAAATCCCCCTTTACACAATTAGTACGTCCAGAAATACCTGAAATTCGAGTAAAGTCAAGGTGTAATTTATTAAACGGCGTTACACGTAAAAGCGCCGACGGCTGACTGGACGAGAACTGTAAGCTCGAGGGAGGAAGATTCATCGACTCCTCTCTACAATCTAGCTCGTCCTACCCGATTAATTATGGTTCTTCGAGAGAATTCCTCTTACGCCCTAAAAAAAATCCTAAACTAAATGGAAGAAGAAAAAAAAACAAACACAAAGAAAAAGTCAACTCGTTTGTGAAGTCCACCTATCCAATTAATTCAAAGTTGGCAATTTCTAGCTGGCGGCAAATCATCAAAGAGAGAATACTCCAACTTATGATGTTGATAAAACAGTGATGGTCTAGTGATATTTCACCAGAAAATATTGTCGAAAAGTGTTGCAATGGAGGAAAATAAGAAGAACTAGAAGAAAAAAGAAAATACGACGGAAAAACGAAAAGAGGCAGAAATAAAAAATGGAGACGAAAAATATAGAAAGAAAGAGAGAGAGAGAGAGAGAGAGAGAGAGAGAGAGAAGTGAAAGATTCGCGTCGCAAACCCGGGACATGAATAAGCCAACGGGCAAAGGTGTGGTTCCCAGGCGTTCGCGGTAGGAAATCGCTCACCGGAGAAGAAAGATGGAGAACAGAAGGCAGGAGAGCGAACCAAGACGTGATTAATATAAAAGTGGGCGGAGCCAGGCTTGGCCGGAAGTGGCCGAAGAGGGATGCTGTGCCGTGCGCCAAGCAAGCGCGAAAACGGGGGCGGGGAGGGTTTTCACATCGCGCAAGTGTGGTTGCTGCTCTCCTCTTTAACGTGTTAGCGTGTGTGTTTCTATACTATCTATCTTCTTTCTCACTCTTACACACACATATTTGTATGAGTATTTTCAATGCATTTACTTCCGTCTACCACGTAGATCGCATGTGCGTGCACCTACATAGATCTCGAAAGAAAACTTGGAGGGGATGATGGGAGAAATACGACGAGACACTTCCATCCATCTATCTTAAAATCTTACCCCTTCTCTTACATATCTATTGTTTATTCTAAAAAGAAAGAAAAATAGAATAGAATCCAATAATCTTTGACATTGATGCATCCATAATAATTTGTATATTTAAAAACAATAATATCGCGATACCAATGTTCGGTGTATTTAGTATCATAGAAGATAGTATTATTCGAATTTTTGCTGAGATGATATTTAGAAAGCAGATGGCTGCTGCAACGTTGGCAACGAGGAGGAAGGGAAAAATAAAAGGAAACGGAGAAAGAAGGAGGAGGAAGAAGAAGAAGAAGAAGAAGAGGGGTACCAGGATTGGAGAGAATATGGGATCGAAGGGAACCAACAGGACCAGAAGCAAGCTTTTCGGAGACTAGAGGGGTGTAAGGGTTGACGCGTCCAGGGGTGGTCAACCCCACCCGCTTCTTTAACGCCCCCAAGTAGGATAGGACCGCCTCCGTCTCCGCGTTCGTTCCACCTACTACACCCCGGGATTCCTGCACTCTCCTACCACCTACTACGCCATCCTAAGACCTACACCCCCTTCGTCTACTACAGGCACTAGCCCCGGACCAACCACCCTCACCAACCTCCCACTCGCCTCTCATCTCCTCCTCAACACGAGACGGTTGCTCGGTTCTATCTTTCCGGATAAGATAGAAAATATATAAAATAAAGAAGTAGAAATTGTTTTGGTAACATCAATCGGAATACGTTAGATACATAACGAAAAATAGGATACAGTTGTTTATAATTATTAAAATTATTAATCGGAATAAAAAATGAGTTCGATGAAACACTTAAGAAGATGATCGGTGATCAAATGCGATTCCAAGTAAATTGAACAGGGGATAAAGGGAGTAAGTCTGGTGAATGTTAGGATGAATCACGATAGCATTAGATAATTAGCATCAACTCCAGCCGACGTCATCCCGCTATACGCATAGTTGCTACTGCCAAGAATTATTTTTAGGTAAAAATGTGTATACTGTTTCTGCACTCTAAGTCGTGGTACGTATTTAGTTACTCGAACATAGTTAATCTTGGAACGGCGTACCGAGATTTATTTCGGCGACCATTCTACTCGCCCCGTACACCTATTCGTCTTGTCGGAATCGTTAAGCTGTCATTTCCACGAATTTCGCGATATGCTCGCGAACGAACAAATGATAGAACGAAACGATAGTAGAAAGGTAAGGTTTTAGATCATTCCAAAGGAAAAAACATTATTTATCAACATCGCATCGCACGTAAGACGATATCAACGATGAGATTTTTTGATCTTTCTTTTTTATTTTTTTTTTTTTATCAAGAAAACATAGAAGAAGATAAAAGTAGTAGAGAAAGAAGGAAAAATTGAGAAAAGAGAGAATTGAAAACTAATCAGTATGATATAAAAAAGTACGCTTTGTCACACGAGTAGAAGGATGAACGAAACGTTAAACAAAGATAAACCGTATTATCCGTCTCAATCGTTTATTACCCTATCTCTTTAACTTTAACGTTGAACTTACTCTTTCTTTCTTTCGTTCTCTCTCTCTCTCTCTCTCTCTCTCTCTCTATTTCTTTTTTTTTCTCTTTTTTTCTCTAGGAGAATGAAAAAGAGTTGAATGAAAACAACCCAGGATATACGATTACCGAAGTGACGAAGTTGACTCGAGCATTCGCATTCCTTTATTCGTAAAGTATCGAATCGATTTCTTTTGTCATACTCGTGAGGAATCATTGTTTGTCAGCATTAACTGTAACCTAAGGTTTTTAAACGATCGTTCTTCAGTGGACTTGCTTCCGATCGATATTCCTGTGACGTCTTCGAGCAAGGTCATTTACGATATAACCGAATGCGTTCTTTTCTTTGATATCCAACTAATGCTAACATATAAGTTATCGACATTAATCTAATGGATGAAAATAATGAGATCGCAATCATTAATTACAGATATGTATATCTAATATATATGTGCATCGCAAACACCACATGGAGAGTATTTAATCTCTTCAAGGTCTTTCAGACATATGCAGATATTTAAATTTTATACAAAAACAAAACTTTTAAAAATATCAACTTAAGAAATTTTGATAAAAATAAACATACAATTGTATTAAATAAATGTTCAACCCAGAAAATAATTATTTACCTTAATGAAGAAAATAATATTAAATTGCCTATATGAAAATATAATAGCGTTGCTTTAGAATTTTCTTTTCTTATTAATCCTAAATAATTACTAAAGTAAAACACAAAAATTCAGCCTTGAAGAAATTAAAATGTAAGTGATTGAGGAAGAAGCAATGAAGGTGACGAAGAAACTAAGAAAGAGAAAAGAAAACTAGAAAGAAAGAAAGAAAGAGTTTGGATAAAATGCGACGAGTGAAAAAATCTCGCGTAAAATTGTTCGCAGTAGATGGGGGCAGGTAGTCAGACAGACAAATAGTCAAAGAGACAGTCAGACAGATAGTCAGGCAGTCAAACGGGCAGGCAGGCAGGCAGGCAGGCGATCAGACAGGCAGACAGGCAGGCAGACAGTGCAGTGAAGACGGAAGTAGTGTTGCAGGATGAGTAAGGCTACCTGGACGGGTCTCCAGCGTGGCTCCAGCATGTCCCGCTTCCTCCTCGTCGACTCGCTCGTGGTTGCTCTCGGTCGTTGTTGCTCCGTCCTTCTCGACTCGCCAAAAGATAATAAAAGAAAGGATCAACCAAATGCTTTCCTTCCTTTCCTTCTTCTTCTTCTTCTTTCTCTTCTTCTTCCTATTGTTGTCCGTTATCTTTCTGTCGTTCTGTTTCTCTTAATTTCTTCTTCTTCCTTCTGCCAAGCCTGTCCTCCTCCCACCCACCCCCTCTCACTCTCTTCTCTGTCCCTTTGCTACCACGTTTCTAAACTTTCTCCCTTTCCTCTCTCTCCCTCTCTCACTCTCTCTCTCTCTCTTTCTCTCCTCTTTCTTCTTCTTTCTTTCTCTTTCTCTCTTTCCCTTTCTTTCTATCAGAAATACCGCGCGTGCTGTCACCCTCAGCCACGTGTTTGCCGGCCGCCAGCAAAAGAGAAATAGAAATAGATACGGAAAATCGGAGAAAAGGGAGAGGAACGAAAAAAAATAGAGAAATATATAACAACGTTTATAATTGATTGTTAACACCAATCAGTAAATGCAACCACTACTTTTTTTTTACAAATTCCTCGTTGATATGTGCCCCCAACAATGTTTCAACAACAACGACGAGGACGACGACGACGTTACTGATGATTCCTCAACGATCGTTTCGATGCAAAGAAAACGATTAACAGACTCCTCTGTCAGACGTTTCTATTGTTGTTATTGTTAATATCGATGTAAGCCACGTTGAAGTATATCTATTCTTCCTTTTGATCCTTGTCCACAAATGGTGACGAGAGTAAAAACGTGATGGGATTTTGAAACTAAAGTTCTAACGCGTTTACTAATTACATATACATATACAACATATACAACATATACATAGATATATACTTAGAATGGTATATATGTATATATCATGTATATATACGTTCATATATATATATATATTATATATATATATATATAAATATATATGTATATATATTTATATATATGTGTGTTTGTGTGTATATATGTTTTGGTATTTATCTTTCTCTCTCTCTCTCTCTCTTTCTCTCTCTTTCTCTCTCTCTCTCTCTCTCTTTCTTTCGTATTCTATTTCGTATTTTTTCTTCTCTTTCTTTCTTTTTGAGAATATATGCGTGCCGATGAAGAATAAGGGGTACCGCGCGCCGGTGGGTGCCGTCGCGACTGTGCGACGCTCGGCGGCAGCTTAGCCGCGAAACCCTCCGGTTCTCGCGAACACGCGGCTACTGAGTCGGCGCACTGTGCAATCCGTTCCCGCTCTATCCCCATCTCACTCTCTCCCTTTACACACTATCCCCACTAACCGACCACTTCGTTTATCTTCTTTGCGCCCTCACGACAACACTCTCTCTCACTCTCTCTCACTCCTTCCTATCTTCCTCCTTCTCTTTCTTATCATTTTATTATTCTTTCCCATTTTTCTCTTCTCCCTTCTCTTCTTATTTTTCTTCTTCTTATTTTTTTCTTTTTCTTTTTTTTCCTTTTTTTCTTTTTTTTTGGTTTTATATTCAAAAGCTTTTGTTTATTTATTTTATATTTTTTTTTATTTGTTCTTTTTTTGGGGGGGTTTATATTCAAAAGCTTTTGTTTATTTATTTTATATATTTTTTTTATTTGTTCTTTTTTTTTGGGGTTTAAATTCGAAAGCTTCTGTTTATTTATTTTATATATTTTTTTTTTATTTATTTAACGAGGAATTAAATCTATTTGTTCATATCAATTTTTCTTACGTTCGTAATTCTTATTCTTTATCGTTAATTATTATTTGGAGTAATATTATTATAGTATGGGTTTTTTTGTATGAGTTTATTATTTTATTGGTTATGTATTTATTATCGTGCATATTTTATTACTCATTAGAGATATCTGTACAATTTTTATAGTTTAAATCATATAATAAAATAATAATAATTCTCTCTATTTCTACAAAATATCAAATAAGAAATATATTATCCGAATAATTATATGCGTGAAATGTTTACAACTGTAATATATAATTAAAATTATCTTCTATATGAAAACTTATTAATTATATTATATATTATAACTTTTAAAAATCAACCTCATATATACATCAATAACCTATCGAAATCCAACAGAAAAGGAATACAAAATAATACAAAAATATTCTATAATAATAGAAAATGTGAAATTCTTGTATTAGAAATTCGAAGTAAGGATTTCTAATTAAAAGATAACGTACGTATCTCTCTCTAATAAAACGAACATTTATCTTTAGAAAAGGACGATTAGGAAGAAGAGAAGAAATGTTAGGACGTAGGAAACGTACGGGAGACGTCGGAATAGGTCAGCTTTAGTCTGGTCTTACGAGTAGGTCGAATCGATAACAATAACTACATGAATGTCTATACTCTGCTATGGCAGATACGTCCACCCCTTGGGCACGAAATACCTTGTGCTAATTCGATTCTCTCATATGGGAGTATTAGTGTCGTGATTCTTTTTAATCGTCGGCTTTGACGATAAGCAACGATTACTAGTAACATCAAAGCTAACAACTGAAACCGATAAAAATCCCATGGAATTTTATATTATAATAATTCTTATTATATTATTAAAATTATTCTTATTATTTTGAATTATAATTTATATATATATATATGTATTCTATAAATTATTTTTCACTAAATTTTATAAAATATAAAATATAAAATATTTACCAAACACAGAATGTCTGAAGTTTTTCCAAATAAACAGTGTCAGCGTATTCTTTCTACAAAAATAAGAATGAAAATGTTATAAAAATGTAGATAATTAAAAGCTCCATTACAAATTTATGACACAAAATTTTTGAATCACTTTATATTTTCTTCAAAATATTGATCACTTACGCGAATGCAAGATAAAACGAACCTGTTTCACGTAATTGTGAATAAACTTTCACAAAAAACTAACTAATGCTTGGACTCTTTTGGCAGAAAATCTACGTTGATACTCTTTTACAGTAATCCAAGTATTTCCGTCGCATAAACCATTATGCGTAATGAATGTCCGCGTATTCTTGGTTTGAAAATACTTTCAGTATTTCGATCGATAATATTTTACAAGGGAATTTCAAAAAAACTGATATCAATTGGAATTCGTTAAATAATTCGATTTGGAATAATAAACGTCATAAATAAGTATAAATAAAAGTGAACATAATAATGTATCGTCTTTAAATAAATATAAACATTTTATAATTAAAATCATAACTTTTGAATACAACTTTAAATGACTTATACTTAGAGAACATATTTTGTTTGTCCTTATTTCCATGCATAAAATATACTAACACCGTTTTACTGGGAAAAACCTCGGACATTTTGTATAATAAAAATTCTTATAAATTAATAAAATGAAAGAGAAAGAGAATGGAGGAAAGAGAGAGTGTATGGAAAATGTGATAGGCAAGATCGAAACTGTCAGAGCTATATTCGGAATGATAACAGAGGGTGAAGTATTGGACACAATGCGGAGAAAGCAGGTCACTCGTAAGGACTTTGAATCGACTAGTTTGTTGTTGTTGTTGTTGTTGTTCTTCGTTATTTCTCTTCGGTCGACTGGCCAGGACAATGTCGAACGAATGCGACTAACGCGCTCACATTGATAACGATTCCTATTGGAGTGAAAGAGAAAGAGAAGTGAGACAGACATGTTCGAAATATCTCGATCGAAGATATCAACACACTGTCCTATTTTCCAAAAAAGAGAGAGAAAGAGAGAGAAAATCTTTACTTAAAGTAGTATGACTCATTAACAATTGCAAGTAAACCGAATTCAATTTGAAATAATGTATTATTATAAATTTGTCTATAATTTACGAATGTTCAATCACATTATCGGTCATAATATTTTTATTTTATTTTATTTGTTTTTTACTTTTTTATTCAATTATTTAAGAATTTTTTAATAGCTATTAATGTCTAAAAACAACAATAATTTTAAATTTACTATACTATTTAAATTAGATGCTATGTTATTCTATAAACTTCCATCAAAGAGATATTTTTTTCAATTAATTTTTATGTTTTAATCCATATATATATATGTATATATATATGTACAGTTTTTTTAATATCGACTGATCAATAACAACAACAATAAACTTCAATTTTAATTAACAACTATATTAGTCACTGATTTATAATCCACTCTGTAAATAAATACACGCATACACATATATACGTGAATAAGAAAAATAGAAACAACAAAAAAGATGTTTACTCAATATTAATCAATGATCAAAAATCACAATAAAAAAAAGTAACGAACACAATTCGTTAAAAGCTTCTCTCTCTTTCTCTCTCTCTCTTTCTCTCTCTCTCTTTCTTTCTATATCTATTTCTCTCCCTCTCTCTTTTTCTCGGTCTCGCTTTCAAAGCAACCGAGAATTCAACGAAATATCGCGCAAACACGGCGTCATACTGATGAAAAGATTGTCAATAGCCGTCCAACACCTGTTGCACGAAGTTTAGCGACGAATTTTATTCTCACGCGTACGCCCGCTTGTATTCGTTTATTGGCCTGCGGATTTCACGGTTCGCGACGCACGCACTCACTCATTCAAATATACATACATGCACACACACACACACAAATATGTATGTTCTACGGTTATCGAGATTGCTTTTCGTCGACACAGGTTAACGCGCGAACGCGAATGACACGAACTCTCACTTTAACTCGCTTGATTTATATCAAAATAAAACGATCCTTCTCCGCCACAATTTGATCCCACTGTCACGCCTCAATTGCTATAACTAAATGTACATATACATGTAGGATCAGGTATGGAGATAGCAAATAAAGTTGATAATAGGTTTATTAGTGAGTATATTGTGGAATTATCAATACAAACAAAAGAACGGATAAGTATTTATTTTAAACTAAAGAAATTATAAAAATTAAATGGAACGTCTTAAACGGCTACTAGAATTACGTCTTACACGTCTTTTCGTCTTACACGTCTTACATGTTTTACACGCCCTTTCGTCTGGACGATCTGCCTACGACTCTCTCCCTTTACTTGTCCTTCTTTTCTTTATTTCTTTATATTTGTTGCAACGGTTTTGCTGCGTTGTTCCACGCACCAATTACACACACACACACATTCATCTCCATCCTAAACAAACAAATCGCTGCACCGTACCGTTGCTTATCGACTGCGGCCTGACAAAAAGAGAGTTTCATATTTCGTCTCCACATACATATACACACGTGTAAATATGTGTGTGTGTATGGTATCGTCAAATTGTTAACCAACTTGTTTGTACAAACGTATGCGTTTCTTTCATTCGATCGAATTGTTAAATCTACGATTAAAACAAACAAACTAGGATTTTCCATCCATCTCCTTCTCACTCACTCTCTCTTTTTTTAATATCGACATGGGATTCCTGTTTTTAGGAAAGGAAATATTTGTATATTTGTGAGTAATATCGCTAAATGAAACTATTTTTTGTTTGGTATATTTGAGAATTTTGGTTGGATAGGAGGAAGAGAAATTGAAATTCTTTCATTTGTTGGATATTTCGAAAAAATACATACAAATAAAGATATTAATATTGTTTTATATATATTCATGAAAAGAGAAATTAATATAAATTTTTTGTCTGTACGTAGATATTAGACCGTAGCGTAACTAATTTCCGTCATATTATTTCTTTGAACATAATTTAAAAGTGTAATATAATTATATAGACAAAAATGGATATTATTAGAGGCCATCGGTATTATTTAAAAATTTATCTTCTATATATATTTTAATAGAAAATTCGTTGATTCCGGCAAAAAATGTAGGAAATAATATTGTAGAAATAATTATAGAAAATGATTTCGACGTTATTCGACGATATATTCTTTTAACGAAATATTCCATGGCCGACGGAATAAAATTTGCGAATCATTTTAGATTAGGGACCAAATTTATAATTACGTTGACAGAGAAAATCTCCTCTATTCGAATATTATATTCATTACAATAATAATCATAGATTAAAAGAGTAATTAAAAATACGAGAGAAATTCGAAGATTATGGGGAATTGGTAAGCTTAAGTGAGGTGAGATGTGGTAAAGTGAAGTGAGACGAACGGGGGGTAAATCGTAGCGGAGCTTCAATCTAGAGGAAAAGCGTTAGAGAGGTGCATTTCGTAGTGTTGTTGATTTTTGCATAATTTATCAGGGTTGTTTGGTTAAGCGAGCCGTTAGGGTGAGAACCGTAGCCGTGCCCCATAGTTGCTCTCCATAGGGCGACAATTTCAGACACCCTTCGCCAAGATGATTAGCATCCTCCGCAGGGACGGATTTGCTTTGACAAAATTTCACCTTCTTCCTTTTATTTTTATTTCTTTCCCTACTCTTGAATTTTCATTATATACCATTTATTTATCGATTGTAGGAATAAAAAATGGAAAATAAAAATTCGTCTATTTTAACAATTTAATGTAACAAATAAAACGAGCTTCTCCTAAACTCGATTGTAAGAAATTAATTATTCTCAATGTTTATCATAAAAATCAATCAAAATTTGCATTAGAAAAATTTCATCTTTCATTATACACGATTTATTTATCAATCATAGAAATAAAACATATTATGAAAGAATAAATTTGATTACTACAATTTAATAGAATTTAAACAATAATCATCACACAAATCTAAGAAATGGACTAATACAGAAAATATAAAAACCCTAATTGAAACTACTTTATCCATATATCAAAAACTTATAACAAAGAATAATTAAATCTTCCAAAGAAAATAAATTCACATTCCAGCCCCGTTGACTCCTTCAATCAAAAGAAAATATCATAAACGTTAAACCCATGAAAGAGCAGATTTTGGAATAGGTAAAATTGGTTGGTGAAAGGCAGCGGCCCTGAGTGGCACGTAAGCAAGCATATCGCGAGTATACGGTAGCGTTGTTGCGGATAGGAATGGGTGTCCACCCAACCCGGTTGGTATACTGGGCGAAGGGGTTGCTTTAGGGGGTGAGAAAGGAAGAGGAGAATGAGAAAGGAGAAGAAGGGAAGGGAAGGGAAAGGAGAGGTGGTCTTTGCGGGACAAGTTGCGCGTGGGCGAGAAGAGAGACTCGAAGGGAGGCTCGAAAGGGGCTCGAAGGGACGAAGCACATTCTATACTATACTACTCTACAATAGTTGTTTACCAGAGTCATACTGATCGATACTCGCTGTTTGCTATCAGAGGGAGCCATGCATGCCGGGCGCTACTTGCCCAACACCAAAAGTAAACACCCACCCCCGAGTGCTATCACCCCAACAACACTCCCACCGCATCTCTGCCAACCAGCGAATTCTCATTCACACACTCTCTCTCTCTCTCTTCTTGTGTTCCTATCTATCCGACGTTTTCTTCCTTTCTTGTTTCTCTTGGTATTCCTCTTATTGGCCTAACGAGAGAAACAACGACGTGCTTTGGTTAAACTTTGATACCGATTTTATTTTAACTGGGTCACTCTGTATACATTAACCTAATTATTTAATTATCGATTTAATATGTCAATAAGGAGGTAAAGATGGTATGAATTTTTGAATCGTCTTCTCATATTTTTTCGGAGCAAATAAAATATATATACAAAAATATTCTAAATCTTATAGTTTATTTTTTCAAATATTTAGATATTTAAAAAAGATTGATTCTATTCACGGGATGAATTGTACGAGTTCAGGGAAACGATCACGATAACCATACGGAAATAAGTTAGCCGAAATATCAGGGAGTGTTTAGAAGCAGTGCACGTGCGTATCGCGCTAACAACGACAACGTCTCTTCTACCCTCTCCTCTTATACCCTCCTACAAACTACCCTCGTAGGAAAAGGCGCGAACGCTGAGAGGGGTTTGTCTCGGAACGATCATAGTCAGGTCCAGGCCGTTTCGCCTCGTACATTTGCATAATAGCATCTATGCCGGCCGCGTCCGGTAACGCGATATACCTTGGGAAATAAAGGCGTTAAAAGGGGTGTAAAATGGACAAAATTCTATGCCTCGTCAGATTTTTTTTTCTTCCTTCCTTTTCTTTCCTTTTCTTTTCTTTATGTAGAATCTTTACGAGAGTGTTAAACGCGTTCACGTTACAGAAATCAATACGAAGTTCGTTTAAAGAGAGAGAGAGAAAGAGGGAAGAAAGAAAAATACAAAAACGAATTGTCTGAATTATTGTAAATAAAATTCGATGAAAATAATTGCAATAAATTCGTTTAAATCTTTCGAGTATATATTGATTACTTATTAAATTGAATAATTGTGATAATAAAAATATAAATAAATTATATTATTTACACTTAGTGGCACGATTTGATATTCTCTTGTAATTCACTGTTTGTGTTCTCTAATCTTACTAAAAATCAAACGAGTAAATCAAAAAAAAAGAAAATGATAAATAGGAAAAGTAAAAATTGTCCGATTTCTATCGAAAACGGGGTCCCTGATAATGATTTTAATACGGAGTCCGCGTGCGGAAAGGGCGAAACACGACGAAAGCCCGAAAGTCGCCGCAAATCCTGCGCAGACGGGAACAGAATAGGGAGACCGGTAAACAAACAGTGAAAATAATATAATTTACAGAGGATTAGGAACGGTTGGGACTGTATAAGGAATGAGAGAGAGAGAAGTAAAGAGAGAGGAGAAGAAGAGAAAACAGCGGAGAGCGGAGAGAAGGGGGTTCGAAAGGGCTAGAGAAAGGGCTTCGGTGCACGGAATAACTGTTTCTGGTTATAATTGATATCCCGGCAAAGCTCTATAATCTCACCCAGTCGAGTCACCACCCTCTTGAAAGTCGAAACCAGTTTCTGTCTTTGTCTCACTCCCACTCTCGCTCTAACTTTTACTCTTACTCTCACTCTCTCTTTTTCTGTCTTTCTCTGTCTGTATGGCGAAAGACGGTAGCCGCAAAACCACGCGGCACATTTCGTTCCGCTCTTATTTACGGAAACATTTTCGCTATAATTTATATCTAGTTTTAACTTTGACCAGACAATGCCTGGCATATACTTTCCACTTATTTCTCGAACATAACTGGATATCGAATTTATAGAAAATAATCGAGAAAAGGTAAAATACTATATTTATCTTTTTTATCAACCTAAAAGATTTTTAGACAAATTCTATTGCATCGAATAAAAATCTTTGTTTATTTTATCTTTATTTGTGTTGAAGTATTAACGTAATAGTCTAACGTTACCGGACGATGCCACCTATTTCTCAAAAAATAAAGAAAGAAATTTTAGAAAATAATCGAAAAGTCAAAATACAAAATTATCTTAATTTTTTAATCTAAAATATTACAAGACGAATGTTATTAATCGAATATAAATTATTCCTTATTCTACAGTTACTTAATATCGAAATATTTAAATAATAATCCAATGTAACCGACCAATTCCACCTATTCCTAAAACAAAATAAATAAAGAAATCCTAAAAAATAATCGAAAAGTTAAATTACATAGTTGACTACTTTTTAATCGACGAAACATTTGAAAGAAAAATTCTGTTAGTCGAATAAAAATTCTTGTTTATTCTATCCTTTACTCATATCGAAATATTAAAGTAGTTCCCAATGTTATTTGTTTTTTCTCCTTCTTATTTCTGAACCGTGAGTCGACAGCGTTAAACGGTGAATTTGATTTTTGACGAGACGGTGTTCGCAGCAGCGCGAAAATAACTTAACGAATATGTATGAAACAGAAGGGTGCTCTCTCTCTCTCTCTTTCTCTCTTTCTTTCTTTCTATCTTTTTCTCTCTTTAGAAGAGAAGGTATTCACCATCAGCGAGCTGCTGTACGAGGAGGGTAAGGAGAGGAAGCATCCAGATGGCGATCGCATTATTTGAGGGTGGTGGTGGAGAAGAGAAAGCAGAGACAGAAAAATAGAGAAAGATAGAGAAAGAAAAAGATAAAACAGAAACGAAAGCGACATGCGTCCTCTTTCTCTTTCTTTCTCTTTCGTCATTGGTTAGAAAGAGGCACCTTTCGGCGTGTTCGTTTCGTTTTCTCGCTTACGTTTCGTCAAACCGCAGCTGGAGATTCGTTGGAGATTCGTCGAGTAACGTCGAATAAAATAGAAGAAAGAGTAGGTGGATATGAGACGAAGAGGAGAGGGGGAGGGGGCGAGTTGGGAAGAGGGTGAAACACACAAGCGGAAGGAAGTAGAGGAAGTCAGGAAGAAGGAATTAGGGTGGGAGGTGGAGAAGAGAGTAAAAGAGGGACGAGAGAGGTGTAGGATGGAAGAAGGACGATAGGGTGAAAAAGGGGTGGAAAGTGAGGGGTTGAAGGGAACGAACGAACGGACGGACGAACGAACGAACGAATGAACGAAAAGCAACGTCTAGTGGACCGCGTAATTACGATCCCATTGAAGAAAATAGTAAAAAAAAAAAGAAAAAGGAAAGGAAAGAAAAGAAAAGGGAAAAAAAAGAAAGGGAAAAACAGAGAAAGAAAGAAGTTTGCAAGCTTACCGTTAATGCGGCCGAACTGTCTCTCGAAAAAATTATAAAAATCCTCGGACACAATGGAGTAACGGCTAATATTCCAGTTGAAACGATATGTGTGTGTGTGTGTGTGTGTGTGTGTGTGTGTGTGTGTGTGTGTGTGTGTAGTATGTATGCAAGAACGCGTCTAGATATTCGAGTGAAATAATGCGAACGAACGAGAAGAGAGTGTCCAGAACGTTTATCTGAATGCAACGAAATTCCTGAAAGTCTAACGATCCATTAAAGAATTGTACTTTTAACTAACGGTTATCATTATTTTCGATCTCTCTCTCTCTTTCTCTCTTCAACTTCTTTTTATTTTATTATTTTATTTCCTTTTTTTTCTCTTTCTTTGTAGGTTCTTGCGCTCGCATTCGATTTTTTGTCGAAATTATTTTTCATCAGTACGGTCTCGAGTGACGATACTACGTTCAACCATAAAGGGTTAAAAGAGATAGAGATAGAGAAAGATAATAAATTATTGTTTAGTTAAGTTTAGAAAGAGTTAACGTCAATGTCACGTTTTAGATTCACAAATTTTCTATCTTTTTTTCTCCAATCTATTTTTTTGTTATTCGCTGTGACAAATGAAGGGTAAAATGTGATTTCTCCGATACTGCAAAATCCCCGAGCCTTTCGTATTCTAAGCTTCATCTAATCCGTTGACAAAACTTCCGAAGGAGTCGGCCATTAAAAGAGATTGATCGTCATCTCGTCACACTCGTTTCTACCAATCTTCGTTTCTTTCTATCTCACTCACACTCATTCGCATTCTCACTTCGTTTGTCTCGAGAAGACTTAGCACATTTCAAGGGAGTAATGTTTTCTCTCTTTCTCTCTTAAACTTAGTTTCTCAGTAAATACCTGATCCACGAGGAACGACGAGACATTAGTCATGTATTTAAATCTAGCTCAAGGGTAGAACAACGATTTGAAACCGACTAGTCGAGGGTAGAAAAGAGAGAAAGAACGAACATTAGAATGTTCTACAATTCGATAAATACGAGCCCTTTTAAATGTACCTTTTCATTATCGAATAAACCCGAAAGAACGATATCCGAGAGAGACAAAATATTGATACTTATGCGGAGAAAAAAAAGATAATATAAAACATAATCATCAAATATAATTACTGAAAGATACTTACATCCGAATCAAAGAAACGTGAAAAATGTTTCCCTTTCTATACGTTCTATGCAATATACGTTTATGTGAATCAGCATATCATCCACATAATGATACAGAATAAAATGATAAAGAATATTAAAAACGAGTCTACTCATTAGAAAGCAGTTAAATTCTTCGGCATGAGAAACTCTCCATAGTATATATAATAACCGTTAGGGGTTTCGATAAAAACCAAGAGCTATGATGAATATCGTAGTCGGTAGTTAACAAAAAAAAAAGAAAAAAAAATTTTTTTTGTCTCGAGAGAGATTTCCAATGAATGAAAGAGAGGATTATCCACGGATTGTATTCGATGTTGGTTAACTTAACCGATCTTACCTTTTTATCGTTACCAAATGAAAATACATGCACCAAGAGGACGAATGATTGATATCAAAGAGTCAAGAATATCAGGCAAATGACAGTAAGGAATGAATTGCGACCACATAGCACACGGTTGATGGGTGATGGTGACTATTCCACAGTTGATGTTGCTGTTCGCAGTGTAAAGTAGTGGGGGTAAGAGTAGGGGTAGTCATTAGAGATCCGGTGGGGTTGCAGTCACCTCTTAAGTCTCGACCCTCACCCAACTACGATCCCTTCTTATCCGAGGGGAATTTCTAACTGATTTACGAGAAAACAAGACTGTTTCATATTTCTCTTGTTCCCTTGGCGCCACTCTTGAAACTACCACCGACATTCTTCCTTTCCACCCGTCAAAGTCTTTTCTAACGTATCTCGTTTTCTTATTCTACTTCTATAATCGATATTAAAATATAAATAAATAAAAAATCAATATATGTGAGGAATTAAAAATAAAATGAAATATAATTTTTATGTATCAAAGTCCTTGCTTTTATCAATAAAAGTAAGTGAAATATAATAAAACTGTTTTGTGTCTAAGTCTTCCTATATTCAATAAAAATAACAAGAGAGTAATTAAAAATAAAATTTGAAAAACTAGTTTACATCCAAAACTTTTCATAAAATCAATGAAAAGAAATAAAATTAGGAATAACAGAAGAAATGAAACAATTGTTTTATATTCCGAAATATTTTATTTTCTTTTTTTTAAGTGAATGAATAGGATGGAAGAACGAACGAACGATGGATAAAAATTCAATAGAAATAAATAAAAAGTGCAAGAAATCTTTCGTATAGCAAGTAATATTGAAAACAATGTGTTCAAAAGGACATTTCACGTATTTTTGAACACATTTTAAACTATATCGGTCCTTTCATATAAATCTTCTACTTGAAATCTACTTAGATACCCTAAACCGTCGCGGCTAGAATTTACCCTCCTGAACGTTCTCAGGATCCAAACAAGTCGCACCGCTTCCGACCCTCCCGGTTGACTTGACTGGTCAAAAGAGGCGTTTCCCGCAACAATTGATATCGATCATTGCGGTATAAAAGTTTTTCTTTTAGTTTTCTCTTTCTTTTATGAAAGATTTCTTTATTTAAATATCCGATCAATGTCACTTCCAATTATTTGTATCCTTTAATTTGTATTTTTGATATCTATGTTTGAAATTATTTGAAAACGTGATAATGAAATTATTAACACGTTTTAAGATAATTTAAAAACGTAATTAAAATTTGTCAAAAATCTTAAGTAATTCTAATAATTTTAGAACCCTAAACGATCTTAAATAATTTCAAAATTGTAATCAAAAATGATCGATGCAGTTGAATATACGTTTTAAGTTAATTTAAATTCTATGATTTAATTTCTTTAAAATTCTTAGAGAATTCTGATACATTTTGGTAACCGTAATAAATCGTTAAAAATATTTGTTAAACTCTGACGCAACCTAATTCAAAAATTATCGGATTCCCTCAGATTACTGAATGAACCCTAACAACGTTTTAGATCTTCTAACATTTTAGATAGAAGCTCCCTAGCACTACGATATATTCAAGAAATGGTAAGAATCGGGGGAGGTTGATGCTAGTGACAAAGGGGTTAGAGAATAGTGGTATAAGGAGTGAGAATGAAAGAGAGAGAGAAAGAGAGAAAAGATAGAAAACGGGAGCTACATTACGAGACATCCGTCCGCTCAGCACTAATGATAATTAGAACGTTAAGACGACGACAACGACGAGGACGAGGACGAGGACGAGGACAAGGACGAGGACGAGGACGAACGTGAATAGAACGAATGGGTTAAAGACAAAGAGATGCAAACGAAAAGAGAAAGAGAATTTTGGGAGGTAATCATTTAGGCATGCTCCTGAATAGAAATTTTGAAAAATTTTGAATTTTCGCGAATTGGCTCATCGAAATGACGAGTATTAAAAAATTCATAAAATTAAACGTATATTTTATTAAACATTTTCAATAAAGATTTACTGTTGCAGAAATAACATGTACACGTATGCGTGTGCGTATGTGTATATAACATTTTAAAAGATTCGTTTTTAACCGTAAAAACGATTATATGATTAACATTTTAAAGGATCACTGTGTATTTGTATACGTGTATGTGTATATATGAATGTGTATTAAAAAGAGAAAAATGTAAATCATTGTTGTTAACCGACGGATTTCTATAGGAGACAATAAAGAGAGTGAAAGAGAAAGAGAGTGACAGGGGAGGGTGGGTGGAAAGAAAAAGTGGAGAGGATCAAAAAAGAGAAAAAAAAAGAAAAGAAGATAAAAGTGGATTAAAAAAACGAAACAAAACGAAACAAGAGAAAAATCGGATAAAAGGGGTAGTAGGAAGCGACGATAGTACTTACGGTTAAAGAACAAGGATAATGCTGAAGGAAAATATGTTAAAAGCTATAAAGTTTATTTTTCTCTTACCTTCCTTTACATTCCTTTTTATTCTTTTTTTTTTCATATTCATTTTATACTAATTATTTAACAATTTTTATTTTACTTTCATTTCTTCTATTATTATATTATTTTATTCTTATATTAGAAATTTAACTTTTTTGTACAACAATTAGACTATTATATTATTATTATTATTATTATTATTATTATTATTATTATTATTATAATTGAAAATATTTTTAATAAGAAAATTTTATTTTTTATATATAATAATTTTACACTTTTATTATTATTCTATTGTGTTTATTATTATTTATATTTCTTTTTATTTTCACTAATCATTCTTAATATATTTTTATGTAAATTTTTGTATTATGTATATAAAATTAAATTTTGTTCATACATTGTTTTGCGCATGCGAAAATTGTGTTCTCATTTTATTTTCATAGATTTAAACATTGGAAGAGCAAAGAAGAAGAGATGATACCGAAAGAGGAAAGAGAAAAAGAGGAATAGTAAGGGTGGTGGGAGGGGTTGATGGTGTTGGGAGATCGCAAGGCCGTTGGTCGTTTGTTTTATAGATGAAGAGAGGTATTTATTACGTTGGACGATAAAAGGTGTCACATTTATCTCGAAGTTTACCCACTCGAAAGAGAAAGAGAGAGAGAGAGAAAGAGAGTGAGTCTCCTTTTTTCGTTCATCTTTCTTGTAGTTTGCCGAAAAACGCGTTCCTTTACAAAACTCCGAAGGGACTTTTTTTTTCTTTTTTCTCATCCTCGAGACACGACGCATTATGACGCATTACGGTCAAAAAACTCTTCGCAGTATCCACGAAAGGACATAAAAAAATTATGTTTGAAATAAAAATAATAACAAGCTAACAAGAGCAACGAATAAGAATTGCTACTTAATATCCAACTAAACTACAACCACCCCTCCCCGCACTCCTTTAACTGAGTTTCGCGTTTATTTAGTTAACGATACGCAATACGGTTAATTTATCTGCAAAATTCATTCGAACTACTGACGATAAATATCATTTCTTTTTTTTTTTTATTAATTCGTCAAACACAATATGGGACCTACAAGGTCCGCCGTCGATTAACACACTTCATATATTTTCATGCTACCACTCTCGTGTACCGGGACAACGACCAACACGTCCCAGTTGGGAAGAAAAAAATATATATGTAAGGGTAAAAGGGGTAGGTAAAAAGGTTGAGACCATAAACAGGTACTCGTAGATATGGAAATAAATCATACCTCGCGCGAGTCGTTTTATGTTAGCAATACTTTCGGACATTCTTAAATTTTCGTAAAAGAAATCCTTTTTTTTCTAACAATTTTTTTTTATTAACTATTATACTACACGTATGTGGATTCTAATGGTACGAAAATTGCAATAAAATATATGTTATATTTTTGTGATAGCAAATTTGGAGATTTTTGTTCTTTTCAAATGCAACCGTAGTATTCGTTTTCGTACATTTACTTTCTTTCTTTTTCTTCCTTTTTTTTCTCTTTCTTCTTCTTTTTCGTGTGCAACCATTCTACAGAGTCTCCAGAGCTTTCCTCTTTAACGAACGACCGTTATAAATAATGTCGATGCTTTGTCGTATTGTTGGCCAGGCGTGCCGCAAAAATGGAAAGGGACGATCTCCCTCGTCTTCTTTCTCTCTCTCATTTTCTCTCTCTTTTTCTCTTTATATTTCTCGCTCTGTCTTCTTTTTTTGGCGGCGCACTACTTCAAGAGGGTAAAACTCCCGAAATGAATGCACGATCGAGCTTTTTTTACGAAAAATCCTTCCTTTTTAAACCTTCCAAACGTTATATTACCCTTGTGTTTATTAGTTATATAAATGATATTAAAAGTAATCAAATGTTGAATAATAACATTTAAGAATAATCTATTTTGAATCGATCAAAGGTCAACGGAAAGTTTATTTTTAAGATACCAGTCAATAAACTTTCCCAATGTAAATCCAATTGATCGGCTGTTAATAAATAATGCGGTAAATTAAACCAACACTAAATACTGATCAGATAAACAGCAACCCTTAAAAAAAAATTAACGTAAACAAAAGAACGTACTAGAAACGTGATAGTTAAAAGACCCCTGTAAAATAAATAGATCTTAAAGGATCTTAAACTAAATAAATATAAAAATATACATGAAAGGGTAGTGAATAAGACTAAGGACTCGCGTAACCTCGTTAAAAAGGACGTACCAGACCTTTAAAAGACTGCAAAGATTAGACGTTGCGATCTTGTTTCGTAAGAAAGTCAAGATAGCAGAAGAAGAAGAAGAAGAAGAGAGGTAATAGTCAGGTGATGGGAACGGTTGTGCGAGGAACTTGAAGAGGTGATCGAACCGAGCAAGAGTCTACCGAAATGAAAGAGAAAGGAAGAGAAAGAGAGAGGGCTATCGTCATAAGGGGTGGTACGGGGTGGGGTGGAGGTGGTTGGGAGTCAAATTAGCCCAGAGGGACTTCTTAACAACTCGAAGAGAGTAGAAGAGAAGAGAGAGAGAGGATGGGAAGAGAAGTAGGAAGAACAGAGGGGGAACAGGGGGTGAACTCTTACTCGCAGCCCTAACCACCCTTACGAGACACAATCCGCCCTCTTATGCCTCGGTAACTCTGTCGAATTTGTAGTTAAGGTTGTAAACGTAAACCTGGGAATTCGCCCGGCCTAACCACCCCGCCCATCCTTCCAACTCCCAACCGCCCTTCTACGCTATTCTCTTTCTCTCTTTAGCTCTTTCGCTCCGTGTTATCCACGAAAACCCTTTTCCATCCTTCCATCCTCGTTCTTGCGTTTACCACTACCACCCCCACCACCTGCATACATATGTATGTATCTATATATATATGCGCGCGTGTGTGTATGTATAGCAGGTTGCGAGAAGCTTCCAACGCAAACGTTGGGTTATATTTGCGAACCCTCTCTACTCATTCGTAACACGCCTTTCGTACACCCCCACTCTCCCTTTAGCTCGAAATTATACGTACCTCTTACATCTTACAAGCTACCCTCTCGCGTATAACGAGCTAGCAGGATGCGCGTTTCTATGCTGCGATACTACCTTGTACGATGTTTTAACTTGTTCGAATTTAAACTCTACGATAACGTCGATGTCTTTTAATATGCTACGAAATAATTCTTATTGATTAACGATGACATTATATTTATATAGAAGTTCGTCGATCTTTAAATTTTGGAGAAATCATTTTTAGATTGATAGGAATGGAAAGAAATTTTCTATATAAATACAAACGTACAGATTAATAAACGTATTTATTATATATTCTAATCCACAAAGTATTGGATTCACTGATGCTATTATCAAATTATTATTTTTATTTAAAGATTTAATGTATTGTTAGATCGATGAAATTATTTTTACGATGAATGAAATTAGATATAAAAAAAAAATAAATTGACAAATTAACAAACGAATAAGTCGAATTTGAAATCTGAACAAAGTATCGGAGTCACCCTTATTGAATTGGTTTTCACGAATGAACGCGTATTCTTGGAGAAGTTTCTTTGGTAAGAAAAGCCACGCGAAAACGCTCTTACCAACGGACATACCTACCAACTATACACGAATGTAAGAAAGTAACGTATATTTTAGTAACGTAAAGGAGAGAAAGAGAGTACATATATATATGTATATATATAAACTCGAATGTTCCCTTGAAACGTGCTCGGGAAATGGTCGCGGATATTGGCCATAGAGATATATATTTCTAAGGGAGCAGAAGGGAACGCGTTGGAACATAAAAAGATCGCTCGCCTTATAGCAAACGGTAGCCACCTTTTATCCCCACTACCACTACCACCACTACCACCACCACCACCACCACTCAGAACTACCCTCCGATTTATGGAGCATTCTGTACATTCGATATTTTCTATTGTCGATGGCCCCTATTTGTCTTATTTATGTTTCTTTTAGGGACCAAGCTACCCCCATCCCCCACCCTTTCTTTCTTCTTCTTCTTCTTCTTTGGTTTCTTCTCCCCCTTCCTCCTGTACTACCCTTCAAAACGTTTCTGCTTTGGCCGTCGTCCACCGGCAGCACCCACCCCCACTACTCTTCCAAAGTACCTCGTTCATTCACTCACTCACTCTCTCTTTCTCTTTCTCTCTTTCTATCTCTGCCTTTCTCTCTCTCTCTCTCTGTGCGAAATTCACCCCCCATGGACTAGAAACGGCCGGCCAGTGGATATTTCGGAGGATTTGCCAGTGATGCAAACACGGCTCTATATTAAAACGATATATTTTCGGATGATATTACGTATTGTGCAGTAATATATGCGAAAGTCACTCTATAGTTACCTAACTTATTGTTTGATATCGCTACGTAGATATGTAAACTAAGTACTATTATTTTGAGTTATGAAAGTAATGGTAAATATTAGGAATTTCTGTTTTTAATAGTAAACTTTGTTCACTTAAAATATTCGCATACTCAAATCGTAACAATAATATATACACGCGTTATCATGAGTTTTAACAATAATTGTAACAAATAATAACTTCCATTTATTTTCGAGAAAAATAAGACGACCCCTTTTTCCTAAAAATTTGCATATTCAAATATTCGCATATCTAATATCAAACGATCCTACCACAACAAGGGTCGCAAATAATAATTTCTACTCGTTTAAGAACAAAAAAATAAGGGTAAACCTTATTTCTCGAGGAATTCGCATACTAAGCAATCGAATATTTCTAATATAAGCACGAGAAAAAAAGAGTCACGTCATCGTCATCGTTTAATCTAATATTTGACAGCAAAGCGATGACTTAGCTTACATACTTCAAGTGTTAAATCTAAAAGCTATTTTCTGCATAAACGAGCGATAATTCTTCGTTGGTATCACCTCCACCTCATATGTGATATCACCTGCATCAAAAATTTGAGCTTGTTCATCTTTCTCTCTCTCTCTCTCTCTTTCGCACACATAAACACGTACACGCATAAGAGAATAAGGAAATCTGGAGAATAGAATAGAACAGTTAAGACGTTCAGCACGATTAACTCGTTTAAAAGGCAAGTCGTCGGACGTGTCAGCTTTTCCTATACAAGGACTGTTAGTGTATACGATTTGTCTTCGGATAGTTTAGGTTCCGCGTTAATACGAGAATAAACAGCACTAGCTAAGATCCCTCCTGGCTTAACGCGTCGTCTCTTGTTTCTCTCTCTTTCTCTCTTTCTCTCTTTCTCTCCTTCTTGCACTTGTCGAATAAGCTTGGGTTAAGTCGAGAGGAACCTTCGAGATTCGAGGTTCCAGGCCTCGTCCAGAGGCCTCAAACTACCATGAGCAAGGGCTTTCTAATTAAGATCGTTAAACTGCCATGAAATTCAAATTACGTTTACTGCTGTCCTTCTTAGGTCCCTTCTTCGACCACTATTGCATGGTTTCAACCTAAGGTATTGTACTTACTGGACTTTCACTTCCTTACAATTCTCATTCAGAAATTTATTGGCATCTACTATTTACCAAAAAAACTATAGGTCTATCGGAAAGTTCTGTCCGTTTTTAAAATAAAACAAAATAATAAATTAAATAAACTTTATTGAATAATATAATTGTCATCATTATTTATGACTTCTTGCCAGCGTAATGGCAATTTGTATATCCCATTTTTAAAAAATGCCTTATACCTAAAGGCGAAGAATTGAACCAGTGTTTGTTTGAACGGATAGTATATTTTGGTAGACCTAATATTAATTTTAATGACATCTTATTTTAAGCAGAAAAACAAACAGCTTTTATCCGGAAAAAAATGTTGTATCCAAAGTATTTATTGGACTATCTTAGAATTCTTATTAAAAAATAATCAGGTCTCTGTAAAAAGTTGAAGAATAATTTTTATCGAGGTACCTAATTGTAAGCTAAAAAAGATAGAAACTAATATCTTTTATTTAAAACATTTATTTATCCATCCAAATAAAAAAGAAAAAATATTTCTAAAAATGATGACAAGAAGATCGAAGATTTTAATATACTCACAATTAGTATTATGGTATTAATTGATAAAATATGATTAATTATGCATGTAATATCGAACGTAGAAATTGAAATTTCAATAAATCCATGATTCCTTGCCACCACTCCGACTAATCTGAGGATATTAGCATAGATTCTCGGACGGTAGATAGCTGTGAATCTTGAGAAGATTGGAGGGTGAGAGGTAAACGGGAAGAAGGGTGGGTTAAGGTTCGGGGTAGTAGGGACGTCTGATAACCGCCACCCCTTGTAAGTTGGCGTATCTGCCTGTGAGAAAGGGTTACGAGGAAAGGATGGTTTAGGGCAGTACGCGTCCCTTCTATTAAATTAACGTAAGGCAAAGGGGTGGAAACCACCTACACCCCAACACACTGGGTCACCCACCACGACCTCTCTCTCTCTTTCTCTTTCTGTCCCTTAAATTTAAGATATTCCTATTACGTAAGCTAACCTCATCTTGTTCACGTTTATTTATTTTTTGTTTTTTTTTATTTATTTATGTATTATTAATACAAAATGTTGCAAAATATTAAATTATCCCATTAAGTGTGTGTGTTTCTTACTTGTTATATTTTATTATTTTATTATATGTTATTTTATTGAGTTATTTATGGTAGAAAAATAATACAACATAATGTATGATCATGTATAATTCAGTAAAATAACATGAAATATAAAATATTTTGTTTGTAAAGATTATGAGGAAAATACAAACAACTTTTGAGATAATCAAATACTTAAATCAATTATATATATTAATTTTGTAATTAATTTTTAAATATATAAAGTTTTAAACGAAAATTGTCAAATTGTCGGGAGAAATAATTGATTATTTTATAAAGAATTTATTTTTCTTTCGAAACGTTTAAGATAATGACATAAATATTATTTAAGTCTAGTCATTTTAAAATGAACGATAAGAATCCTAAAAAAGAAATTGGTATAATAAGCAAAATCTATAAGAGTCTATGAACGACCATTGAGGAAGAAAGAAGATCCTTCTGATAGATGCTAAAAATATGTCATAAATACGTTTTATTAGAAAAAGAAAAAAGATAGAGAAGGAGAGAGAGAGAAAGGAATACAGACTGAGAATGAAGTTCCTATTTCTTAGTTGAACGATCGATGAAAACCATTGGAAAGAATTTATTTCATTATTTGCCATTCGTGGTTCTCGTTGTTAGAATAGATTGAATGCCATATCGGAGCTTGACTTAATTCAACATCGAATAATGATTATTATCCATATAAAATGAAGTATCGGTAGGGAGAAGGGATATATAATTCAATAGATATATACGAATTTAAATCTCACGAACGATCGTATTTAGATAAGTTCGAACGAACAATTTCATTGGCCATTTATATCGAATCGACCAAAAGTACAATTTTCAAAAAAGATAAAAATAACGTAAGGGAAGACAAAAAGTTACATTAACACAAAATTTGTTCATGGATTATATCGATTTGGAGTACCTAGTATTGTCATTCTTATTTTAAACCTTTAAATAAAAATAATGAAATGAATCAATCAATTTTCATGACATGATCATCATTTTTTAAGAACTGTTTTTTTTATCTTTCTACTATCTTTTGCCAAGTTTAAATATTTTCAAGGACCCTTTTCTCAATTTGTAAAATTTTCAATAATCTTAAATAATGTTTCTCAACAATTTCATTAATTTTTTATAAAACTTTCAATAACCTTGAACAATTTCAATGATTTTGATAAAAGATTCGAGTTGTCTGTTAGAATTTGCCGAATAAGAAGGAACCATTTTGGTACCTAAAATAATAATTGAATAAAGATTATGATATTTATCGTGCTAGATGTTGGTTGGTATAAGGTCATGAGAATGTTTTTGAGATAAGCAGTTTCGAGATAGATCGGACCCGTACGAGTTCGAACGAAGAAAGGGTGTGTCGGACGGCCGTGTCCTGTCATGTTCGATAGCGATATACCTTGGGCTTTGGTTCCCTTAGAATTTCTAGGAACTCGCTCTCTAATTGCATAATAGGATGCCCGCATGTAGGGGAAAGGTGGCCGGATAGTATAGATAGTCTTTGAATCTAGTATGAGGGCAGCCTTCGAAATTTCAATTAGAACTCCTAATGCATACTTATGTACTTTATTTCTACGATTTATTTTTACAAAAATTGTTTCTCAAAATATTTCTATTGGTTTCTGACGTTTGAAACCAAATTTTTCCCAATTCCTCGAAATGCATAAATAAAATAGAATTCGGTATAAATATTATTTGAATTATAATTGAACAATTATTTAATAGAATATTCATAGACTATTGTAGAACATTATATTTTTCAATATAATTAAATAATAAATTAATAATTTTGTACGATATATATAAAAAATACTACGTACTTCAAACTGTGTATGTGAATTCTATGTCAAGGGGTTGATATAAAGAAATAATTATCTATACTATCCATATATTATATACCGAGATTTAAAAAAATGTTCTTCTTGCATGAAATAAATTTCCCTTAGAAAGATAATGAATTTTCATCCGATAAAAAAAGTAAAAATTAAACAATCAAATAATTTTCTAAACTCTCGTTTAATTGAAACTAAATAATTCTATTCCAATTAATAACTCCTTTAACTAAACAATATTTCTTTTGAATAATATTAAAAAAAAATAAATAAATAAATTTTTATCGAAATATTAATAGATTTTAATTTAAAAAATTCATCGTACATTTCAACATTAATTAATTTGAATGAATTGATAGGTCGAATCTTCCAGGAGATAGAAATTTCGTTGAAATTTTATTAAGGTAGCTCTCGTTTCGAATAAGAGAAACTACCTGGGAAATACAGGAAACCAAAGAGAGAAAGAGAGGGAAAGAGAGAGAGAGAAAAGGAAGAGAGGGGGAATTTGAAGTTGGTAGGAATTCGTGAGATGGAATCGCGACTGTTTGTCTGTGTGTCAAAACAATTAACGGCACCTCTCGACTCTCTATCGTTTCGTGGAACGTCTCGCGGTTTCCTTCTGACATCGTAAAGCGTTGTCTCAGCCCACGAGATAGCAAATTACAATTACCTAAAATAAACAGACACATCGTATACGAAATATAAGAGGAAAGGAGAGGGCATTAAGTATACAGTGCAAATATCAAAGTCAAGTCTTTTATTTCTCTCACAAATTTCTAACCAATTGCAATTAATGTTGTTATTATTAATATATACAATTGTGTAAATAATATTCGTGATTACAATTGTTTAATGTGTTTGATAGTGTTTGCTTTAAAATTCGTGCTAACAATTTTTAATATTTTATTATTTTCAATATTTTCATTCGTGCGAATCATACAAATTATAGACAATCGAGAGAGAGAGAGAGAGAGAGAGAAAGAGAGAGAGAGAGAGAAAGAGAGAATATATGGTAGATGATTTAGAATTTTTATTTTTACATTTAAAGGGTGATACTAAAAAGTAAAAATAAACGAATGTTATTAAAAAATATAATATTAGATGATTAATAATTTATTTATTATAAAAGTCAAAATTATGGAACAAGTTGAACCTTCACGCTTTCTAACCTGTATAGGGTATTTACTTTATGATTTACTATAATTATATTTCAAATTATTTGTTACTGCACTAAACATAACAATACCTAATTAATTTTTTGACGATAAAAGTGTTGTTCTATACCTAAATTTTGTCTCGAAAGTATTGCAATATAAAATCTATCTATAATTCATTTCCAGCCCTAAAACGATAGGAAGTATATACTTTAATTATCATCGCGCATGGAAAAGAAATATTGTCTACTTCTGGAATTTAAATTATTTTCGAGTAGTTGAGGAACGTTCTCAATAAATTGACAAGTATAGTCGCAGTCTCATTAGTCTAACAATAAAATAACCAAGTTATGGAGATCCCGATACTTTCGACGTATTATTAATTGACTGTTCATGATCGGTTAGTTCTTTTGCCATGAAATATTTTACATTATCAAACGAGAAAAAAAAAACACATAAAACGAACGAAAGAGAGAAAGATGAGATAGACAAAAAATCGATATCACACTTTTTATTCACCTTCAATTTCTAATGGGAAAATGGAAGAATATAATTTATCGTTAATATTACACGATCGTACCAATGCAAATATCAAATTTTATAAATTATATTGATTAAGTTTTTATATTTATAATATATTATATATAAAATAAAAAGGAAAGAAAAAAATAACAAAAAATATCTGATAGACCCAAGAATTAATTGGTATTAAAATAATTAATTAATATTAATTAATTAATTTGGTATAGAAATCATATTGAATCGAAAAATAAAATACGATATATTTGAAGAGATAGAAAATTTCCAAATTTTTTGTCTTCTTTTAAAAGTATAAAAGGTACGTATCTACGACGTAACGGTAAGAAATGTGAAAAATCTTTCGTCGTTTGCTATAGCGAAAGCGAAAAAAAAAAGAAAAAGAATGTATAGGTGGTTGGAAATAAATACAAATTGCAGGATTACCGTGACTTCTCATGCTGTGATATGGGATCTCATGTTCTTCTCGTGACAGCCTTCTCTATTCTCCAAATACCCCCATATAAATTATGGTGAAATTCTTCAAGGATTTCTCCATAGTAAAAATAACACTTCAGATGAAAAATTATGTGAGAGGCTATTCAAAATAATTTTAAATTATAATTATCAAAATATATTTGTTAAAAATTTGCAATAATAATAATTACTGATGCTATTTATATTTAGATATAAAATATTAAATATATTATTTAATTAAATATAAAATTCCTAAAATTTTGTTTTGTTTTGTTTTCGATACAAGATACGATACTATGATATTTATTTATACATTAAATAGTAAATATTTACAGTAAAAAAAAATTAGTGATATTTATTTAAATATGTTATTAAAAAAATTGCAACATTATTTATTATTCAAGAGAATACGTATAAAGTTTCATTCGGAATGACGTTAATGTTCGTTGATCTCGTATAAATCGATAATTATCAGACATAAATGAACATTCTCTCATTCTACTCTCATTCTCATATTTATCCCCTACAGGAAATAAGTACCGGCAATAACGACACCCGATCAATTCTGATTGCTTCGTTCGCGGCCTTTTTCGATGCTTGTTTTCATCGTAAATCGTTTTACAGCTGTGTAACCGAAGCACGGAATCGATGGTGTTAAAATCCTTGGAAATATTGCCATCCTCCATAAAAAGAATAACAAATAGAACAAGAAAAGAAACTTCATAGAGAAGAAGAGAGAAAGAGAGAGGGAGAGAAAATAAGAAAGAGAAGAAGTCAAAGTGAACTCGAGCTCGCGTTCGTGAACTTTTATAATGACGAAATAAAAAAGATAACTGTGGTATGAGAAAGGGAAGAAAGAGAATTTGCATGTCCCGTTTGGCCACGTTTGTTACTCCTACGTAGATTCGATTTGTCGACTATATTGTCCACAAATTTCCCATAAATTCGACTTTCTCCAGTCGTTTAATAGCATCTTTTATCCATTTCAAGAAACTACTATGTGTCTGTGTTTCTTCGAAACTGAAACTCATTCGATGTTCGATAGTAACTAATATCATTTTATTAATTCAAAAACTTACACGATTTTATCTTCGAAGACCTTACGAATCTAACAAAAAATAATACCAAAAGGAATATGAATAAACCAATAATAATAATTGTAGCCCTAAGTTGCATCTATTATATGTAACATCAAGAAAAAACAAAATATGAATTATGAAATATCAAATATATTAATCTACACAATATATATAAGATACTAAAAATAAAATGATAAATTTTACTTAACTACAAAAATAGAGAAACAAGCAAATAAATACACGCGCAGAACATACAAATTAGCAATGAACTTCGAAATATTGAAAATACATACCGCACGTACGAGCATACACCTACACAAATAAACGCGGATGTAAAAGCTTATAAAAAAAAGAACAAAATTAGAACATAAATATTTAGATAAAATAAATAATAAAAAATTGGTTAAACACATAGAGACATCACTTGACATATAAATGTACATATATATAATATATTATTAAACGAATCCATAGGAGAATGATAGAAGTTCGAAATTGGCCGCTTTATTTGCACGGATCGATGAAATTATGAATTTTACAAAGATATCCACGGTAATGCTTATTTTAACCTGGTCGCGTATAGTATACCGAGTATAGAGCTCATCGACCTCTCTTTCTCTCTTATTCTCTATCTCTCTCTCTCTCTCTCTCTCTCTCTCCTCTCTCTTTCTCTCTCTCTCTCCCTCTCCCTCTTTCTCTATCACTCTTACTCTCTTTTACTCTGATCGTGTTAATTAAATAACTGGGGAAAGTTTACCAATAACGTGGGCGTTTGACACTGAAGAACGGAGAGAAAAACGTCACCACGAATAACGGGCTCGTTCCATGGTGTGCGGCCGCTGAACGATAGCCGCGGATTTTCGGTTTTCACTTTAATTAAATATTGTCCATAGCAGTTCGCCCTATCGATATATATAGGTAGTTGCTAAGAGGAATTACGTCACGAATTAAGCCACAGTAATTCGACAACGTATATTATTATTCTTCATTTTTTTTCTCTTTTTTTTTTTCGATATATTACCCTCCTCCATCCCTTCTAGGTACACCCCTTATATTACATATAGTTACTATGTACAAGTGAGAATAAAAACCATTTTTATTTGCTGATATTATTAAAAGAATTTCAATTATGGCATTCTCTTATACAAATTATACATTTATGGTATGCATTGATATTTAATTTATTAGATTTATGGAGAAACAATTACGATTGTTTTTGTACATTTCGTTGAATAAACATAAAAATATATGGTTCAAAGGGGGACAAAAAATATGTAAGAGAAATTAATAATTGAGTACATAATTAAAAACAATATAAGTTTACGTTATTTGTTTGTGGCATATTATTTAATTTAATATTATTATATATTAATATTATTATATATTACATTTTCCAACAATTGGAGATTTGTGATAAATATTTATATTTAATACACTTTTCTTTTATTTTAAATAACATTCCTTGTTTCAATCTATTTTTCTTGCTTAATTAATCAAATAAGATTTATATTTTTATTTTTTTTTATAAATAAGCAATGCCACTCAGACTTAAGACTGAAAATAATGTATTGAATTGTTTCGATAAAAATATAATGAAATGTATCATCTCTCTTTTTCTCTTTTTTTTTACCATTGTAAAAAGATCGGACAACGAAATTAAAGTAGGCTAAAAAAAGTAAGTAAAAGCGGTTTAAGGATCGGCTAAGGAAGAGGGTCCAGAGAGGAGGGGGAAAGAAACGGCGTAATAGGTATAGCTACGAACCTCTAAAAATGTACATCTTAATAAATTAATTAATATAATCTCTTTGCCCGACTCCTGCCAGCCGAACAACTTCATTTTAGTATTGGCAAACGAATATTATTAAGGTTAATTATAATTGAGAGAAAAACCTCGTGCAAATATCTCTATAGGAGTAGAAAAAAATGGGACGGATAAAGGAAGGAGAAAAAGAACCGAAGAAGGAAAAAGAAAATATAGAAATAAAGTCTTCATTTTCATTGTTAAAAAATATAGAATGAAGGAAAAGGCCTCTTCTTCGAAATTTCAACGAAGTATAAATGTAAAACGAAAGTTGGAAAGAGAGAGAGACAGAGAGAGAGAGTATTAATTCAGTATCTATTAGTGGGTTAAACGCAGTGGTATATAGAAACCGAGTAACCGATATCTCACAACGTGTTGTTACGGCGACGGACGATATAAAAGTGGAAACAAACGAAATGTAACCAAGTAACAAAAACATAGAAGTGCCAGAAGGGCGCGCTAATACAAATTAATACGGAGTTCCCCAATCGCAGGGCGAGGACCGCGTATCGTAGTGTGCGCTATCACATCTATTACCAACAGTATACTACAATAATAATTAAAATGAATGAATGAATCCCGTCGATCAAAACTAGCGTGAATTTATGAATTTAACTCATCGA
Source organism: Polistes fuscatus (assembly GCF_010416935.1). Lineage (NCBI taxonomy): Eukaryota > Metazoa > Arthropoda > Insecta > Hymenoptera > Vespidae > Polistes > Polistes fuscatus. The sequence continues at coordinate 2,206,815 of NW_025113107.1, read as the reverse complement.
AAATAAACGTTAAAATAAAAGAGAGAAAGAGAAAGAGATGGAAGAAACAAACTCGTGCGGTGAGATTTACTCGAAAACTTAAACGAAATTTTCAAGAAGCTCGCTCTGGCCAAGAAAGCCCCAAGAATGGGCCGATATTAAATGTGGATGAATATTTATGAACAATGATTGTATTTATACAATGTGTTGGTCTGCGCAGCCGCATTAAACTTACCTAAGACGACATTGATTAAATTCATGCTAATAAGAAAGGAACTTAAGTGTTCTCGACTATGATTTTTGTTTTCCTTATTATATTTTATTTTTATTATTAATATGTTGTGTAAGAGCTAACAACGTATGAAAATAAAGTAAGAATTGTGGTTAAAAAATAAAAAAAATAATAAAATTGAACAATGGAAACACTTCTAAGATTCCTTTCTTTCTCATTATCATTATAATAAAACATGCATTAAGTAAAAAATTATGATAGAATATAATCGAATAAAAAAATACACTTAGAATGACATTAATTACAATTTAGAATCGAGAAAAAGATATTCCAATCGAGTTAACGGGGACAACTAAAAATGTATATGCTAATATAATCTTAAGGCTGAACTATCAAAAATTATTTCCTTTCTCGTTTTGGTTAAAATATAAGCAAAAAGGAAAAAGAAAAATATTCTTGGTATGGAATAATTGAGTAGGTAGTAAAAAAAATGATCATTTAAAAGTTTATAGGGAAAATACTGCGAATCATAGAATATATGCAATATCTGTACCTATTTCAGAGATAGAAAAGGGTGTGGCCGTCTTACTCCTAACAGGCTGCAGAAACGAAAGAACCACGAAACCCCAGACCTGAACACTGAGAAGACAGAGGAGTGCATTATTTAAACTACCCGCGATGTCACCCTTGCCTGTAGCGGTTAATTATACTTCTCTCTCGCAACATAATTAAGGCTTGTCAGTCTCTACTTTTTCTTACGTATTTATTTAAAAATGCATCCAATTTCTTAAGAAAGATCTTTTTAACCTTTAGACAGGTATTAACAAATTGTCAATAAACCAAGTTCCAACTAAACTCCTAATTTTTATTTTATCGATATAAATATTTCTATGTATATTACATTGAGGAAGAAAATTAGATTAAGAAATATTATTAATATAATTTCCAAGTTACAATTACGGAGCCCATAGAAGATTAATTAAATTGTCCTCAAAATAAAATACAATTGTTTTAATATATATATTACAATAATAATCGAATCATAAAGGAATAATTGGAATAAAGAAAAAAGAAAAAGAAATAATTCCAGGTATGCTACGACGCGAAGAGTAAAAGTGAAAATTCTTCGTGGCTTAGGAGTTAGGGTTAGGGTTAAGGAAAAAACGAAGGAACGAGCATAGGTAGAATGTCGTATTTTCGTATGCACAAAGGACTTGACAAGCAAGGGTTGGTTTTGCCTGTTACATACGTGGCGACAAACCTTACCCGATTCTTCAACCCTATCTTTCTCCCACTCTCTTTCTTTCTCTCTCTCTCTCTCTCTCTCTCTCTCTTTCTCTTCCCCTCTCCTTTTCTCTTTCTCTTTCTCTAACCGTTAACCTTGCTGAGGAGTTTCTTCGATTGTTTTTTACACCGGCGATAATTGCGGAACCAAGCGTTTGTATGCACGCGACACAACAGAAACGCTATCTTTCTTTCTATGCCATATAAATTATTCTCAATTACCTGTTATGTTTCTAACAGAAAGAATTACGCTTAAAAAAAAAAGTATTTTTAAAAAAAATATTCATATTTAAAAATCATTCTTATGCGATTTATGTTGGAAGTTGTATTTTTTCTAATTGTAAGAAGAAAATAAAATAAATGGAACAATCTTGAATACAAAAAAGAACATTTATCCGTATTGTAAAAACACTTCATCGATTATAAAAATAAAAAATAAAAAAAAAGAGAAAACACCGCGATAATGAGTTTTTGAGATAAATAAGGACACTGACGAATATTAAAAAGAAAGAAAGAAGATAAAAACAAAATGAATAAGAGAAGACATTTCTGGCAAGGGTTCGAAGTACTCGAACCAAATTGACACCTGCGACTCGATGCAATAGAAAAAGGATGAAAAAAAAAGAAAAAGCAAAAGAAAGCCGTTGAGGCAAATTGAGTGGTAGTGTAGAAGAAGAAGAAGAAGAAGAAGAAGAATAAGGTGGGAGAATTACTCCTCTTAAAAAGAGTCGTCGAACTAAGGGTAACGGGGATTGAAAAAAAAAAGGAGAAAAGGAAAGAAAGAAGAAGTGGGGAAAGAGGCCTCCATTAGAAGAGTAAACGTGTGTTTCGAAAAGCTTCCTAAAGTATATAAATCCTATAAAAAAAAAAAAAGAAAAAAAGAAAGAAGATAAAGAGAAGAAGGTAAAGGAGAATCGTTTGCATGTCTCGTTGCAATTTTCCAATATCGAAACTGCTAAAGGAAATCTTGATGTGCGAGTTGAAAACCAATTGCGATTATCTCCAAGCGTGATACGAGGTTTTAGAATAGTAACGTCTCTACCTAATATATATCTGATCATCTTCTTATTAGTTTTTTTTTCTTTCTTTCTTTCTTTTTTCTGTAGTCTAAAAAAGAAAAGATGATGGAGGGGAAACAAATAAAAGAGAATAAGAAATGAACAGAATGAATGGAGAACTGAAACGAACGAGAGATCGTCTTTCCTGGTTGTGATATCAAAAAGTTCGACGAGGGTTAATAGTTCAAAGGAAAAAATAAAATAAAAGAAAGGGGTGATATTAATCTGATTGAAAAAAAAGCATAATTAAGAAATTTTTATCTGCAATATTTTTTTTTTTAATTAAGAAATTTGTATTTATTTTTGAATAAGTATTTGGGTTAAATTAACGAATGGTATGTGCATAAAGATTTTCTAAATAATAATTTACAGATATTTGAAATATTTGATCATCAGTGTTTTTAACAGGAATAGGTTGCATATTAATTAATCAGTGTAGTAATATACCGATACCACATTATAAATACTGATCGAATAAATATCAGGTAGCATTTTTTAAACGAAGGAAACAAAAAGAGATAAGAAAAATAAATAAAAGATCTTATCGATAGATATTTCTGAGATTCGTCATCATTATACTATCAGGTCTGTGTTCTTGTCGGTAAAGAAGAACAATTAAAATATGACAATCGTTAGATTTAATTATCGGGACAAAGAGCTTTTCTGGGAGGAACAAGAGTAGGGTTGGGGGTTGGAGGTTGGGGGTTGAAAGTAAAGGGTGGGAGTCAGCTGCGAGCCCTTGTCCTTCTCTTCGATAAGAATGCTGTGCGAAGCTGGAAACTTGAAAGACGTTTAAAGGCGCTAGCTAAAACGGATGGGGGATGATGATGAGGATGGTGGTGATATTCGTGGTAGTGGTGGAAATGGGGTGGGGGTGGTGGTGGTGGTCGTTCTTACGACTGATTTCTTTGGCGTCTCCCGACTTTTACCCCGTCCTTTTCCCGTCAGGATATTATTAAGTACAGGGCATAACAATCAAAAGGAGGAAGAATCTTCCGAATCATTTATAACAGGCGTTATGGTAATAACAATTATCACGAAACGGAATCGTCCTTTCCAAAGATGACTTTTTTCTCTCTTTCCCTCTCTCTGTTGTCCAACCAGCCTCGAGACGTTCTTTGGGATGAGAAAAAAAAAGAAAAAAAAAAAGAGGGATGAAAGTAAGAAAGAGAGGGTAATTTTTCTCTTGTATATTCTTGACCCGATTCTTTTTAATTTAATTTCATAGTTATTTAATAATTATATATATATATATAGACATATATTTATTATTAATTTAATTATATGCAATATACATGTAAATGCATAAAAATTTAGTAAACATTTTTAATAATCGTGATAAATATGAGATGTGTTTATTTTATATATTTAAAAATATACTATGATATAAAATATACTGATATATATAACTTTAATATAATATAAATAAAATAATAAATATTATTAATTATATATATATATATATATATATTATACTTTATTTATATTATTGTATTATTGTGTTAAATGTATTTTATAAAACTGTAATTTCTCCGTCATTTGTAATTACTCATTTTCGAAATAAAATTTCATAATATCGTTAGTAGAAATTTAAACAGGAAAATTCAAAAAGATATGATTAGTATTTCGCTATGCAAACGTGGAAATCACAATGATTCCAACTTCCTCGACAGGAGCAACGGCTATAAGATAAGTATCTTCCTACTACTACTATTACAATCTCAGAGAAACCAGAGAGAGGATGTCGACGATGTTATTTTCCAGCGTCACAGCAGGTTAATCATCGTCGAAAGTTACGAGAACGACATGACTGACGGGCAAACAGGAACGAAGGACACGCTCGTTTCGCAAGTTTCCTTTCCGCGAAGTAGAAAAGGGACCAGACGAAACGCTTTAAAAACTTTTCAAATTTAACCCCATCCTCTCTTACTAAAGATCTTTGAATTATATATACAAAAAAGAAAAAAAGAAGAAAAGAATCATTCTATACATCAAAACTACAGACGAGATAAAACGAGTTCAACAAAAATGTCGAACAATTCGATGTAATTTTTATTTCTTATGCGAGAACAATTTCTTTACATTTCTTTTTCGTTTTTATTTCATTTTTAAGTTTTTTCTCCTGAAAAATACATATTATTTTTATTTTTCTAATTAAAATGCTTGCTAAAACGTTTCAAATTACTTTGATTAAAAGATTCACTACTCCTTTGCATAAAATTTATATAAAATAAATCGAATTAATTATTGAATATAATTATTAAAATATGTTAAAGCATCAATAAAATATAATTCTGAAACATATACCTACTATTACTTATATACCGAATTGCGTGCTACTCTTTGCAATAAAATATGATCAATGTTGCAATGAAAAAAAAAAAAAATCTGATAAAAAGAATGTGCGTGGCATTCACTCGCGATAGAAGTAAAACTTGTTTTATCACGTGGAAAATAGTCAATTGATTTATATATTCAGTAAATATTCTTTGAAATCGTACACCGTTAGGCTTACTAGATGTCTCCTTAAAAACTATTGATATAATGTATTCAGGATGAAGAAAATTTAAAAATAAATACATTAGTATACCTTAATTATATATTTAATGAATTTAACTTGAAATCTTTATTTATTACAAGTAAATTAAACTAATACGAAAATAATAAATACAAAAAATTTTAAAAACCGTAATATCCGATTTTTTCAACAAACAATTTTTTTGTCTAACAATTGACTGGTCGTTCTTAAATGTTACTATTATTTAAATGGTTTTTAGTATCAAAATCAATTAAATACCCATTAAAATAAGAATAATGCAAAGTACATTTGTTTAAAAATTACATATACCTCGAATGAACAATTTCGATTTGATATTTTGTTTGATGAAAATTTTCAACTCGAAATCATTACTGACCAGGAACGTTAAAACAAATGTATTTTACAATTAATTTAAATAATCCAAGATATTAGTAAAGTACATTAGAGTGTGTGATATACCTTAAATGATTGATAGTTAATCGAAGGAAACGTATAATCCAGTTTAGAAGCACGGAATATAAGTTCGACGTACCGTTCTCTTCGAAATCCAACAGTAAACTGGCTCGTTGTCCTCTATGAAAGTCAGTTAAAATTCTTTTATTGATTCTTGTTTATATGACTTTCCAACGAAATAACACAATAACAGACAGCGTATTTTGGTAATTTCCGCATGTTTTGTATATTTTTATACATTTTCACTGCGCAATAACATTGATGTAATCCTGACTAGCACTAGAATCGTCCATAATTTCGTTCAACTGTCGATCGACTGTGTTTTCTATCTCATTCTCTCTCTCTCTCTCCCTCTACCTCTATACTCCCTCCCTTTTCATGTCATTTCATAAAATTGTATCGTTACCATCGCCTAAGAAGTTTCACTTTAAAAGTATAAACAAATTACGATATACTAATTCTACAAGTATGTACCCATATAAAAGAAAAAAAAATAAATAATAATAATAATATCTCACTTCGAACATGAAAGAGCCACTCGCTCAATTAGAAATTAATTGCGTGGAATCTGAACGTGAACTATATCAAGATAATATTTCAAGAGCGAAAAGAGAATAAAGAGAAAAGAAAGGGATGAGAAGGGGGTGTAGGAAAAAGAAAAATACACAGTACGCGTCTGAGAGTTCACGGCGGATAGAATGAATATAGTAAGAGTAGGAAGAATATAAAAGGGATGGAGAGGGAATGGGGTAGAATGAAAGAGAGAATGGATACAACGATTCAGAGTTTCGTCCCGATTTGTATCGAATACGGGCGGAGGGATGGAAGGGAGGGAGAGAGGGAAGTGAAGATCGGTGGAAATCGGTGACGTGAAGTTTTCCAATTAAACGCGGATTATATCGCTTTGTGTCGGTATTGAAAATACATCGATGCTCGTAGAAGATAGAAAGAGAAAAGAGCAACCCTTTCTCGTGCCTACAAGCTCGCGAAGCAGCAGCAGCAGCAGCAGCAGTAGCAGCACGATTCCCCTTTACACCACTCCTTGTTACCTCTTTTTTAGTCCTTTTGGCCCTACCACGTTACCCAAAGCCACGCCACGGTGTAATCGTCCACGGGAACACGGAGCTGAATCTTTCTCCAACTCTCTTTCTCTCTGTTTTTTTTTATCTCTCTCACTCTGGGATCATCGAAAGTTCGGTCAACAACGACTCGGCGATATCTCAATGTATCACGAAGCAGACGAGAGTGAGTGGATTAAGGCTAGGGATTACTCGTTTGCCCTATCAGACTCACCCCTCCTTCGCCCACCCTCAACCCTTCATCGCCATCTCCACCTCTATCTCTATATCTCCTGTTCCTTTTTTTTTCCTTCCACCTCGTTTTTCTCTTCCACCGATTGTGTTTAAACCGTCTGTCGCAGCTCAGCGCGATTTTCGATTCCACCGTGAAATGATATTGTACATAAGGCCAAAAGAGAAACGTGAAAATTTCAAGCATGCCCTACCTCTTCTGATTGGTTGATACGTCGGTTGATTGGTTGGTTGGTTGATTGCTTGATTGGTGGGTACTTGTTCTTGTATACAGTATTATACGATATTTGCTGAAGTTTCCAAGAACGATACGAATTCTGCCATGATTAATTTCGCTTTTCCTAATACTAAACAAGAGGAAAAGTAAAGGAAAGAAATAGAAATACGTAGAGAATGATTATAGATAGACTCGTTGGAAAAATAATGAAATTAATAATAAAACAAATATACTATTAAAACCTCTTAAATACTAAATTGTCTAATTTCAATAATAACAAGTACACTATTATTCGTTATTTTTATTTATGATGCAAACAAAACATGAATCCTTTACTTTATCGCAAATCTGGATTTATTTTTTTAGTAAAAATATTTTTGCAAAAATGGTATATTTGTTTTAAGGAATAGTTTCACGAGAGCTGTAGGATTTAAAATAAATATCCACGTGTTTGATTGAAATTTGGAAAAGTTTAATAAAATATTATTATAGTTTATTCACGAAATGATAATACTCTGATGTATTATAAGAAGTAAAATGACGAAAAGGAAACTATTAAAAAAAGATCGAACGCGATAGTTGACCGTTTTCTGTATGTCCGAGTAGGGGTTCTTGTACAATTCATCGTCGAAAATAGCCTCGTCTTACATAAACCATGTTCCTTACGCTATCTATTGTTTCCAAAGATAGTTGCCCTCGTTTCGATAAACTACGAGTTCGAGTAGTTGTTTGAAAGTATTTTCACGTCCGATGAAACTCGATTAAGTACCTATCTCTCTTTCTCTCTCTCTTATTTATTTTCTTTTTGTATTTTCTCATTTTTCTAACATGATGTACCATAATTATTCATTCAAAGAAATAAATAAAGAAGAAGAAAAGAAAAAATGTTTCTTTATTATTTCTTTAAAAAGAAAAGAAAAAAATATATATAGAAACGTAGGAAACGATTTGAATCAAATGTTTTGAAGAAAAAATAAAACTACTTTTAGCTAACTTCTAGTTCTTATTGTGCAGTCATCCGTTAAATACATCGATAAAATTGGATTGAGTTTTGTGCCTCTCTCTCTCTCTCTCTCTCTCATTCTTCTATTTTCTTTTTTATTGTCGTCTAATTCTCTGTCCAACAAGAACTTTTGTACTTTTCCAAAGTTCTCCCTCAATCTCAAGTAGTTCTCTTCTGCTTCTCGTGTTATAGCCATGCCTTTATATCCTCGTATCATTTAGAATAAAAAAATACATGCGCGTATTGAAACAATTTCTATTTTATGTAAACAAAAACATAAATAAATAAATAATGACTGATATTTATTAGGGACGTATTTTTTATTACTGTTGATCATTATTTAAAATAGATGCTTATTATTTATAATAAAATATCATGAATTTTAATATAAATAATAAAATATTACCGTTACTGTTATTTTTATTAATAATAAAACTGTATTTTAAATAAATAGTAACTATAATATTTAAAATCATAATCTCAGTATATAATGTGGTCAGTATTACACATTGTACCAGAGATTAATAATAAAATATTAATATACACCACGCCTCTATTACTACTATAATATTTATAAGAAATATTGATTATCTATTAAAAGTATTACAAAAATATAATTTACACTAAAAATATATATTCATCCGTACACCCAATTTATTTAACAAAACACTGACCAAAATTTAAAAAAAGGAAATATATAATACAAAAAATTCCCAAAACGAATGTAAACATTAGAAATCCAAATCCAACTAGACAATAACTAATAAAAAAAAATCGAAATATATATAATTCTCAATACCGTATACACGTATACATATACGAAGAGTCAGGTTGCGGAGTAACGCAAGCGTTATCGATCGTCAAAATTATGGCAGTGGGTCAAAAAAGAGCCGTCGTTTGATACGTTGCATAGCAGATAACCCACAACTAGAGAAAGGGGTGTTGTCGTTTAAGTCTTCCCTCTTATTCACCTCTTTTAACCCTTTCGCAAAGATTCTAAAGAGTACCCAGTCCCTTACAAACATTGGCCTCCGGTTATTTTTTAATTATTTCTTTTTCTTTTGCACAGTTTTCCTCAATCCTCCTCACCCAAATTTTTTTCTATCCTCAAAATTTTACAAATACGCCAAAGATAGAGAGAAAAAAAATAAATAAAAATACAAATTTATTCGAGTTTTCATTCCAACCAATATTTTTCTTTTATACTTTTTTGTTTCAATTTTTCACGTATGTTTTTTTTTCTGTTTCTTTCGCAAGGATTCAGCGTTGGTTTCGTGAACATTCGCGCCTGCCGCGAGATGGAAAACGGCTTTTCCTTCTCGAGAGAATCGAAAGAGGAAGTGAGAGAGAGAGAGAGAGAGAGAGAGAGAGAGAGGAAGAGAGAAAAAGAGAGAGAAAGAAAAGGCTGCGTGCCGCAAAAGGGATTAGCATAGCCCCCTCATTAAAATACAAACACAATTTCGTTCTCCGGTACAGTGTCTGGAGCCGCCAATCTCTCGAAAACCAACTCGTTTTCACCGTTTTCGAGACCACCGCCACCTTTCCTCTCTCTTTTTTCTCTCTCTCTCTCTCTCCTCTCTTTTCTTCTCTTTCCCTTCTAGTTTTGCTTTCTCCGTGCCGATGCTCGAACAACTTTTAATCCATATTCGTTAAGTCGGCCTAAGTAACTCCGACGGCTGGGCCGATTTATTATTATTTTCCGGAGATGTTCTTCTCTCTCTCTTTGTTTCTCTCTCTAAGCGAGAGTTATATTAAACTTTTGACGATTTAAAAGCATTCATTTTACGTTAAACATCACATATTTTGACGATAACGCGTTATCTTATTTTATCGTAAGATTATCAATCAATCCAGATTATTTGTTTCATATTTTGTATCAAAATTACCTGAACTTATCGAAAATTAAAATAATAAATGAACTATTTCAATTGCTACTTCTATTAATTAATCAATGATTATAAAAATATGATTCACAAATTAGTTTAATGATTTTTTACAAATTTACTTTGTTATACAATTCGCGTAATATAAAATCTTTTTATTTATAACTGAAAGCACATTTTAGTAATCATCGCGAGAAATTATTAACGTTATTAATTTTATGATTGTAAAAAGAACAATAAGAAATAAAAAATAAGAAGAATTATCAAAGAAAACTAAAAGTGGTTGAGAGTTGAATGTAAGGATCCCTCCCTCCGATTTCCATAAAAGTGTAAAAATTGTGAGAAAAGAAAAAAACGGGTGCCAATACGACTGACAAATACGTGGAAATGAAAATCGAAGGAAGAATTCGTTTAAAAGGGAAAAGCAATGATATAGCGTAGAGAAAAGTTAGGTGTGGGTGAGTATGGGGATAGGGTTGGATGGGGTTGGGGTTGGAGTTGGGGTATGACACAGCTTCCGCGTGGCCGATCGCCACATGCAAATGCTCTCTACCGAGCCCACCAACGATAGCAACGTCCTATGGGAAAGACGAATCCACAACGTTCCTCCTGTCTTTTCTCGATCTCGTTCTATGTTTTTTTTTCTCCACTTCGCTAAAACCTGGAATAAAAAGAGGAATATGCAATGCATTATCCTTCCAACGCTTTTTTCCAGCAACCTTGTTCGTTCTCGTCCAAGCGAAATAGAAATTCCATAAGTTTTGATTCAAAAAAAAAGAACAAATAAATCGATTCGTGATAATACATAGCAATAAATTTGAAAAAAAAAAATAATAATACATTGTCTTTTGAGTTTCAGAAATAGTTGATGCAACACCGGCGATAAATAAAAAGATAAGAAAATCATTTACCGGTACGTAGATTAATTTGAACACTTACATCGGCACCGTGGGCCGATCTTGCCATGTTTGAATAAATATATTTATTTGTTAAATTAAAGTTATAAATAATAAAACAAACAATTATATAATATTTTAAAAGTCTTAAAGAGGACTAAATAGATTTTGTCATATTGTTTAAATAATAATAACATTGAAAAAACCCAACCCTACAGCGTTAGTAAAATCGATAATACCGATGAAAATAATTAAATTGTCTTGCGTGTGGGTTAGTGTTCCAAGAAAAAATTTGATGCGACGTAAGCAATAAATAAAAAAAAAAAGAAAAAAGAAGGTAAATCAATCTTCCAAACGCGCGGTAAATAAATTTAAAACAAAAAACTAAATTGTCTCAAGTTCGTCTTTCAGGAAAAGTTGATACTCTAGTAGATACCGCAGCGTTGCAACGTCAGCGATAAAGAAACGAAAAAAAAAAGAAAAAAAAAGGAAGACTAGATGGACAGACAACACGGATCTCTTAGGGTGCTTAAACTTTATTGACCGTACAAGTAGAAAGAAAGAGAAAGAGAAAGAAAAAGAGAGAAAGAAAGAAAGTAGCCGTAAACAACCCTCCTAAACACCCTCATCCTCCTACGGACCTACAGTCATCAGTTTAACCGTTGCTTTAACGACCCTCGCTTGTTTACCGATTGGGGATGCCCTCACGTGATTCAAGCATCCACCACGTGGTGAACCTAGAAATCTACCCCTCGACTAACTATCCTTACAGCTTCCCCATTAATTTCCCTTTCCGCGAAATACCTAGATCTACTTAATTACTTACGCGTTTGCTTATCGTCCCTATTCGCGTAAGCTATCCACCTAAAGATACCCGATAATACGTACGAATACAAAAATCCATACAAAACCTTTTTCTCAGCAATTTTTTTCGATCATTTTTATCGAACCTATGAATACAAAAAGGAAAGGGATTTTTATTTTTTACAATAAAAAGAATTCGACGTGCGATACAAAATAAACGATGATTGGAACGCGATACGAAATGTTAGTTCGTTAACGTAATTAATATTATCTTTTAACATCTCTATCATTTGTGCATCTATAAAAAAAAAAAAATTCTTTTTTTTTACAATAACAATTTGAGGTACAAAATAAAATGTATAAAAAAAATAATCGAAACAGGGAGACGAGTTCGAGCTCGTTATTGTTATTTTAATATTGCAAATAGTAGCGAAGATACTATTTTCCTGGTAAATAGGCGAGGTAAAATTTCTTTGAAGAATCTTCCTATGAGAGGAATGCAGGAATATGACCAAGCAAAAGAGAGCTTGCCAAATACAGAAACCGTTTGACCATCAAACGTAGAAGGCCGAAAGCTTTTATCCTTTCCATCCTTGACTCGACCTGCCCTCTGGAAAGGACTCTTCGGATTCTCTCTCTCTTTCTCTCTCTTTCATTCTTCTTGTATTACACAAAGGGAAATATTTACAAATATTTCACAACTAAAAATGCATTCACACCACAGCTGTTTTTAGCAACTCTTAAAAGCTCGATGTCCATCATAGTTGATACTTTTTCTTTTTTCTTTCTCTCTTTTTTTATTTTTTTTTCTCTTTCTCTCCCTCTTTCTTCCTTTTTCCATCATTGTCCTAACGGTGCTTTTTCATTCACATTTTCGCGAAAAGAATCGTTGCGATTATTCGAAACTTTTCTAACTTTTATGTGTAGTTTTATTTTATTATCTTTTTGTTTTATAAATAAGTTATAAACAAAAATTATGTTTTTTAGTATACATTCACATGTGTGCGTTACATGACAAAGAAAAATTATTTAAAATCACTTAGACAGTAGTACTAATATTCTTTTAATTATTAAAATATCTTAATAGATTTCTTTCGTTATCAAGATCTCTCATTTAAAATTGGACAGGGTGAATCGATGACTTCAAAGTAAATTCAACCTTAAAATAATATTACATGGACGGATAACGATCTTTAATCTCGCAATCGATAACTTCAACAACGTTTGTGTCCTTTGGTAAAAGGAAATGGGTAGGAGAAGATAAAAGTATAAATGTGGTTTCTTTTGTCCGCTTTATCGAGTATCGGCGGTACCGATGCATATGCAGAATCGATATCTTCGGTAGTTATTCTTTCGTGGATTACCCGGACTAAAGATAAGAGAAAATCCAGTGGTAATTTAAGGCCGTGGGAAATTCCAACGATAATGTTCCAAATCTTTGCCTACTTTTATATCCTCTTTTTTCTATTCCCCCTCCCTTTCCATGATTATACATCAATTGAATTTTATTTAACAAAACTGTATTTATAATCAAATAATAAATATATAAAAATAATATTTTCAACGCGCACCCGCGCGCGCACAAAAAATAATTGACTACAACGTATTGAATTTTTATTTTTTGATATCCTTGATAAAATCGAACTAAAAAAAAATAAATATTATCTATAATAATGTGAACCATGACAGTTGAACGAATTAAAAGATCAACACTCGTAAAGAGATATTCTCATGTCAGAAGTAAATCCGTGAGGAAGGCGTTAAGAGAAATCGAAGGGACGTAGAGGACGATAAGTACTTGCCCTTAAAGGGTAAGAGGTGTGGCTAACGGTCGAGTAAATGAAGGGTCACATTACGAGCTAATGTTCAGCTGTTACATGTAATTCGCTTAATTGTCTAACCGTAGGGATCGAAAACTATGCGGCAGTAGTAGCTGCAATAGTAGCAGCATTAGAAACAGTAACAATAGTAATAGTAGTAGTAATATTAGTAGTAGTAGTAGTAGTAGTAATAGTAGTAGTAGTAACAAAATAATATTTACAATTAGACTATATACCACCAAAATGCATGTTGCTTCAAATGGAAACTTTGATTAACGTTATGAAAAAAAAAAACAAAGCATTAAATAAAAGTTACAACATTTCTATGTGCCTTATAATATTCCCATTTATCGACATTCCGTGCTTTATAATATCGTGCACTAGTGGAGTAATATAACCCACATGCTTATAGAAAAAACAATGGCCCTTTGTGCTCTTCGACGTTACGAGCTGCAAAAGGATAAACATTATGGCGTGAATACGAGCTACGCGATCGCCTCTCCATTCTTTTAAACGAAAGAGAGAGAGAGAGAGAGAGAGAGAGAGAGTAGTAGCGTATAAAAGATCGAGCGAAATGAGGGAGAGGTGGGCTATGGGGAAGGGGAGGGGGAGTAGAAAGAGAAAGAGAGAATTTACGTTATCTCGAATCTTCACAAAGTGATAGCCTCGGGAAATGGTATTCCCTCTGCCTGGAAACGAATGTACCAAGTATGCTGATTACGTTCTCGGAGAGTTGAAATTTTCATGGTTACCGTTTACCTGTTTCTCCCTCATTCCCCCTCCCCACTCCTCACAACCTACCTCGCACCAACGTATATCAAAGCGTTTACGTATACTCGAGTAAGTCAAACACACGAATCCATTACCGAGAAAGAAAGAAATGGATAGATATGGATGGATAGATGGATAGATAAATAGATAGATACATTGGATTAGATAAAGATGAAGAAATCTGAAGTTCTTTGTCATTTTCTTTTACCTTTTCTTCTCCTTTTTTCATCTTCTTGTTAGGTATTGTGCAAGTTCATTGATTATTACAAGCATGACGGATAGAAATGTTGGAAAGGCAAAGGCAGATATCGTACGGTTGAGTGGAAACACAAATCAAGTGACAGAGCAGCGTGAAGTAAAGGTAGTTGTCTAAAACAGCATGTCCTAAATGCCGATGTATTTAAGGGGGTTGCAAGGGGGATGTTAGAGAGGGGATACGCTCTTAGGTGGGTTTGCTCTTATTTCCGAGGAAGAAGGACTGTCGGGACAGGAAGTTAAAGAGGGCGGTTAACAGGAGCTTCGGGGCAATAAGCGACTCTACAAGCTTTGGGAGGCGACGAGAGATGACCGCAGAGGAAAAGCCGCACTGGTCAGCAGAAACAGCTCGCAAAAACACGCTTGGCCGGCCTCTTCTCTCTCTCTTTCTCTCTTTCTCTTTCTTCTATCTTTCTCTTACACCCTCATTCCACCTCCTGTAGCTACAACCCCAGGGAAAGCTTCGCGTTACCAACCAACCAAGCCAACTCGACTGGCTGGCTGGCTGGCTGGCTGGCTGAACCAGCCGAGAACTACTTTCTCTTCTCTCTCTTTCTCTTTCTCTTTCTGACTACCATCCTATACGTTTAAGGGTTGCTTAGGTGCTCCCAGTAAGTAAGAGAAAGAGCAAAAGCAAGAAGTGCTCGGAGAGTTCAAGAAAGAGAGGGATAATAGTGGCTTAAGGAAGAGAGAACAGGAAATTCTCTCTCTCTCTCTCTATCTCTCTATCTCTATCTCTCTCTTTCTATCTTCGTGGCAAGATTACGGCGAAGTCGCGCTCATTTAAATAATGCGCGCAATAAAATATGCAACAGCGAATAGAGCAGAGTGTGGCTTCTCTCTCTCTCTCTCTCTCTCTCTCTCTCTCTCTCTCTCTCTCTCTCTCTCTCTCTCTCTCTCCTCTCATCGGTTTTGTTTCAAGAAGAGAGAAACTACGCTCTCGGGTGTACTTGGCTATCTACCTTACACGAAAGATCCGATTCGACGTATAAATAAACGTTCCAGTCCCATGATTAAAATAATAAACATTTGTATTTATATATATATATATAAAATTATCTCAGTAAAAATTTAGGAAAAACAAAAAAAGAAGAAGATAGTATCCTAGAAAAAGTATTCAACAATCTCATCTTCACAGACAAATCTAATTTTTCGTAAGAACAAACTTTCTGTCAAGTTAAGCAGTAAATCCAAGCTAATTTGTCATTTATTTATTTAAAAAAAAAAACTCGTACGAACTTAATAATCAATCTAAATTGCACGATGAAAACAAATTATACAACAAACGCCTATATAAAA
Organism: Polistes fuscatus; assembly: GCF_010416935.1. Lineage (NCBI taxonomy): Eukaryota > Metazoa > Arthropoda > Insecta > Hymenoptera > Vespidae > Polistes > Polistes fuscatus. The sequence goes on along the minus strand of NW_025113107.1, from coordinate 2,191,012 downwards.
ATTGAAAAATAAAAAGAAAAAAGAATTATCCAACAAAACATATCGAACAACTGTTTATGGTTTCGTTGATCCCTGATCCGTGACAGACAAGACAAATTGGACATGGTATTGTAGTACCATGCTTTTCGATCTGAAAAGCTAGCACGATATCCCGTTTATTGAGACACATGACTCGACGCTCTCTTTTGCGGAACATAAATCTATCTCTTCTAACATACTCTGACATACACCAGCATAATTCATACACCTATCTATTTACTTGCATTCTTTCTTACTCTGTTGCAAAAATATCGTTCGCTATCGTTAGCGTGCATCGTTCACTCAATCCCTTAGATGCCTTCCCCGTTCTTTCCCTCCTTCTTTCCTCCCCCCTTTTTCTTCTTATACGTTGTGCTGTCTAGCTTGCTGCCTGCTTGTATGCTTGTCTGCCTGCCTGCCTGCCTGCCAATCGATCGATCCCAAATACACCAAGGTCATCCAAGTTTTCCGAGCATGGACATCGCACCGAATGACCCGAAGCTTCTTTTAGGAGAAGGGGATGAGAGATGAGGGAGGTGGATAGAGATTCGCCTTCGAAATCCCTTCTCTTCCCTTCCCCTCCCTTCCAAAACCGAACTTTCTTTTCATCGGTAATCTTGCATCTTCGACTCTCCCCCGCACCTCCACCAACCCCCTAAACTACACCCCAAATTCTCTTCAGGAACCAAACTCTGAACGAAAGTCCTATCGTATTCGAAAAAAGAACGCAGCTCGTAACGCTGAAATCGAGCGTACTTAAGATGATTTTATCCTTTCCCCCTCTTTCCTCTATTAACCCCTACTTTCTTCTACCAACGCTAACATCTAGCGCTCGCATAGCGCTCACAGTAACATATAAAACTCACCCTTAGCTGTTTTTTATTTATTTCTATTAGTGTGAGTAAAATTATGATAATGCGTGAGATCAATGATTTTTTATTGTTTAAATATTGTTGCTAGTTTAAATGTTAGACTATTCCTGTTTTGAATGTTCATGTTTATGCAGAGGAGGAGGAAATGAAAAAGAAAGTAAAATTTGAGAGGATGCCAAGATAAAAGAAATGATGGATTAACGAAGAAATTTCTTACGCATAGGAGAATGTATATCGTATTTTATAAAGAAAGAGGAAAACTTGGTGTACGATGATATTAAAGTATGTTTCATGATGCACAAAAGGATATTTCTAACGTTCCGACTTTCTCGGTCTCATTTCTCACGACGAAATCAGCTAAGAGAAGTCGAAGAAAAGAGGCAAGCCAAGAAAAATAAGAATAGTAAATAATATATTCGAGTAATAGGGACCCGTACGCTGTTTTCAACGCCACCATCACCAGAACTGCTACCCTTATAGATGTGCCGGTGTATCTTTCGTTGGAAATAAAAAGGGAGAACGTGGGGAATGAACTTAAATGAAAAAGTGGAGTTGCTTAAATAAAATAGAGCTTGTCGGCATATTATTGGCTTGCCAAAACCTTTTCTCTTTATATTTTCTTTTTTACTCTTTCCATTGCATTTACTTATCTTATCTTATTGTAATCAACATTTATCTTATAAATATTGAACACGTAATAATTAACACGTTTATTATTCATCAAATAAAAAATATTTACAATTGTGCCGGTAATTACGATAGTGGCCCAAATCAACATATTATACAAATTTATTTAATAATATAAATCATAAAATTCATTTTTATATTACATTTTTAACTTATTGTTAGTCCACTGTCATAATTACCGGCATAATTGTTCTCTTATTGAAAATTAATTAATACGATTAAAAAAAATTGATATATTAAAATATTTAAAAATATTCATTATAGTTAAAGTAATTATTATATACAAATATTTTATATAAATTATCATTAAAAAGTGTCTAATTGTTTCTTTTGAAAATAAATAATATTGTAATTTATGCGATTTTTATAAATCGACTAGACGAGATAAATTCATCGAGGTTAGATCGCAACTATTGTCGGCATCATTAATCGAAGCACTGACTGAATTAGCGTGCGAAACGCATTACGAAATGGCTTCCCCTCCCCCTCCCCCTCTACCACCCCGTACCCCGTCTACTGGCTTTTCCCGACTAAACCGCTCGACAAAATGACAGATGGCATGCTGAAGAAGTCTTCTCATTTACATATCTCGTAATCTCTGCTAATTTCTCTCTCTCTCTTTCTATTTCTAATTTACATGTTCTCTCCTCATGATACTGTCTCTAATTCCAATCTAATTCGATGTTTCAACGATAAATACGAATAATGAATTTTTTTCTTTATTTTACGAAACATTCTTATATTGTTAATTTACAAATAAACGAAATAAAAATTTCACTTGTTAACGAACAACATAAAATCATATTACTACTTAACATTTATTATTAAAAATATTTAAAAAAAGAAAAATTTTTGCGAATCATCGATTATTAAATAAATGAGAGAAATGTAAATTCTATATGATTAATATATTATACTTGTCACTGTAGAAGATTACGCAAATGAACGTCAAATCTCTTCCTATTAAATATTCAAAAATTATTTCTCTAGAAAACATTTTTTTAATTTTAAATATTTATAAATAAACGAAATATAAATTTGAAATTATTAATATGGTATCATTAATCCACGTCACGTCGATACAAATTTTGATGAACGTTGAACATCTTCTTATTGAAAAAGCTAAAATTTCCAAAACTTTTGCTACGTGGTTGGATAAAATGCATTTCTCAAGCATGAAAGATATGATTATTCTATACGACTATCGATGGAAAATAAAGTGATGAAAATTTAAGGAGATATCGAACGTCTTCGTGTTCGTACAAGCAACGACCGATCGATTATAGCCTTGTCGAGGATTGTGATGTGTCTCGAAAGATCGAATCTTACATTAGTAGAAAGAGAGAGAGAGAGAGAGAGACGTAATTAATGAAATTAATCTAATAACGTGAGACTTGGGCTGTTAAACTTGCATCAGTTTGTCATTTCGTCTATCCGTCCGTTCTAATGGCGTTAGCAGTAGAGTCCTCTGATAAACATTTTCGAATAGTGCAGGTGTTGTCCCTGATTTATGGCCAGCAATTAGAATCTGACTGCCTTATTTGCCGGCGCACGGAGGAACGCTAAGAAACGACGCGAGCATGCGAACGCGACGCATCCTAATCTATGCCTGAAAACCCTAATTAAGAGTTCTAATTCTACGAAGAAGGGACTAACAAACCTTGGTCTCTCTCTTTCTCTTTCTCTATATGCTTTTAGTTGACCTAACCTATCCTTAGTATTTTCTAAGAATTAATAAAACCTATTCTATAATTATTTATCTATTTATATACATATAATATATGTGTGTGTGGGTGTATATATGTATTTGTACATTTGTGAAATTGTAATAACCATTCTTACAATTTTCTATGAATTAATAAAAGTTATTAAAATTATTTATTTACTTATATGCATATGTATATGATGATGTATTTACGCAACTATGATTAGATAAAAGTTATTAAGATTATTTATATACGCATTTTACGTGTGTGTATATTTTTGATTGATTACAGATCAATCTATATCTATCTATAATGAAACTAATTATAATTAATGCTATAATTAAGTTTTAATATTCTAATTTTGATAGACTATTTTTGTTCAAGCTATTCTGATCAGAAAAGACTAAATATAGAATTGTTCATTTTATAGAAATAATTATCATTTAAATAAACATAAAAACTACAATCTTTCTCTTTTTTATATCAAATCAATCCTTTTGAAATGAAATCTATTTTATTTCAGAAATATAATTTGATCTTATCGAAAGTATCCGAAATATTTTCATGTTCAATTTTAGGTGACTTTAGCTAAAATGCACACGTATATTAGGTCAGTCAATAAATTTATGAAGTCAGATAAGTTTCAGACACCTTATATACGTGAATAAATAAATTCGATTTCATTGAATGATTAATAATTAAGAATGAAAAATGCAAAAAGACTAGGATTTTCTGGTTTAGAAATTAGAAAATGACTTATTGTTAGAAGAATAGGTTATAGATAGCGTCAATAACATTCCGCATGTAATGAGTCTAGGGTAGTAAGCGGATTATGGTAGAGCTCCCGGAAGGTGAAGTCGATGTCGGAAGGAGACAAATGAAGAGAGATGGTTTGTGGAAACTGGAAATGCAATATTCTCGAGCGAAGCGTCACACTGAGGGTCGCGAAATAAATAGATATACTTACACACACACAAACACGCATACAGAGAGAGAAAGACACACATGTGTGCCGGTAATTATAATAGTGGACTAATGTAAGTCAAAAAAATAAGAAAATTAAATTTTATAATTATAATTTTATATTTAAATGATTTATATTTTTTTTTTTATGAAATAAATTAATATAATTAGTTGTTGACTTAGGCCACTATCATATCAATTGACGGTACATATATTTATATAAAATTTTAGAACGTTTGAGCAGAAAGAAAGTATCAAGTTTTTTCCTTTTCTTATCATTCCTCATCCTTCTCGGCAATTCTTTTTCTCTTTATAAAAGTACCGAGAAAAAACATTTTCTTACTTCTTCAAAAGACTCCTCGAGGGAGTGAATAATGCAAATGTATGTACAATAAAAAAAAAATAAAGGATACAGAAAAAGCAAAGAAAGAAGACAGAATGAAAGAAAGTCCGGCAAGAGGTTCGTCCACATTCTTTCCATCTTCTTGACTATCGAAAGGACGATTGAAGAAGGACAAAAGAAGGAGAAAGGAGGGAGGAGGAGGAAGAAGAGGAGGAGGAGAAAGTAAGAGGAGGAAGAGGAGGAAGCAAAATACAGCGAGTTTCGAGCTTCGGGAGAGAGAAAGAGCTTCGATAAATTCATCTCCGCGGAACAAGCGATTGTTTTCCCAATGAGTCCGGGATAAGGACACGGCCGGAAATGAGGAAAGGGGGTAGGTAGAAGGAGAGGAGGAGGGGGAGAACCAAGAGGATGAGAATCGAGAGGGTAAGGATAGAGTTGAAGGTGAGGTTTAGCTTGAGTCTGAAATAGAGAGAGAGAAAGATAGCGAGTAGGGGGAAAAGAGTAAAATAGACGGAAGGAGATAGAAGTAGAGATGGTAGAGGGAGAAAAGGAGGGGGAACGAGTCGGTGTTCATCGGACATTTATCCAATTAACCGATTCGAGTCGAGTAACCGTCCGGGGGTTTAGGAGACGCTTCTGATACCTATATTCACTGACATGCTAACGTTCTCACATAGGAAGACTATACATACAAAGATAGATAACTGTGTGTAATATATATAAATGTGTATACATATCTATGTATGTATGTGTGTGTGTGTATAAGAGGAAACCGTTTGGTATATACCTAATGTCGAATGTTGATCTGTTATGTTTAATTACGGAGGCTGATATTGACGGGTCGGTATGCGTCGGGATGGTGGAGTAAGAGAAAGAGAGAAAGGGTAGAGAGATAGAATGAAATAGAAGGAGGAGGTGAAAGGAAGAGGGGGGAATCGGTTCCAGTTGCTTGTTCGCAAAGTCACCCCTTTCTCCGCGAGGAATGGGGTTGCCATCGAAAAGGGGTTCAACCCAAGCTCGAGAGAATCGTCGGAGGCGCTCCAACACAACGTCCAACGAAATGGCCAGCAATATTGTCCTCCTCGTCGTTCCCCCCCCACCTCCTCCTACCCGTCGTCGTCGTCGTCGTCGTCGTCGTCGTCGTCGTCGTCGTCGTCGTCGTCGTCGGCGTCGTCGTCGTCGTCGTCGTCGTCGTCATCGTCGTCGTCGTCGTCGTCGTCGTCGTCGTCGTCGTCATCGTCGTCGTCGTCGTCGTCGTCGTCGTCGTCATCGTCGTCGTCGTTGCCGACATCTACGTGGTCCGGGGATTTGCGTCGAATGGATCGAAAGTGGGAGTACCAGCGTAGAAAGAATCACGGAGGTAAAAGGCAGGGGAAAAAAGAAAAAGATAGATAGATAGACGATGGGAGGAAAAAGGGGGTGAAGGATGGTACTAGTAGGAACGGGTTAAAGCTGGGGAATGGAGTGACACGGGAAATTAATTATACGCTCCTGAAAGTCCTGACCTCCGGTAGAACGGGCATCCTCCACGGGCACAACTCCTATACCTCTATCTCACCCTATTCCACTCTTCTTCCTTCATCTCTTTTTCTTTCTTTTTTCGTTCAATCAAAGACGATAACAATTCTGACTAGTTTCTTATTTTTATAAAAAAAAAAATGAATATAATGAACAATTGTGATATGTTTTATTTAAATATTCGACAAATGAAATATATTTTGTTTCTTTAGGCCCTTCAGATCCAAGCCATTTGTTCTTTAAAATACACACATACATATAGTACATATATACCAAAATATTAATAGAAGTTTACTCGTTAAGTCTTGTTAACGATGAGGTTAGCGTAAACAGACGTTGAATTTTTCCTTTCCCTGCAACAGGAAAATCCTTTCGCGTCATTTATTTTCCGGTAACGTCTCCTAACTCGTTTTCAGATCCTCACACCCTTACAATACAAATACACTCACAAATACACATATACATGAAAATACATACATAGGACCATCCGCGCCGATGCTTTCTTGCGGCGCCTCATAAACAACGGAGTGTTAATGCCTTTCGTCGAGGGAGAGAAGAAAATGAAGAGGAGAAATGAGAAACAGAAGACTGAGAAGGAGAGGGTGGGGATGGGGAGGAAGAATACGAAGGGTGGAACTACGTACTGATTTTAATACGATCTCTCAAAAGCGGCTCCCTTCATACTTCGAGTGAAAAATTAACTGATACAACGACCCCTTAGAAAAAATTTACCTTCACGCGTTAAAAAAATCACGTAGGTGAGTGGGTAAACAAATTCTGAACGTTGGCCAAAAAGAACTTTTATTTTTATTTAAAATAAAAATTATTTTGACTGTATGAAAGTGCTTCTGTATTGGGTTCAAGACTTTTCAACCCATCCACGTATATTTATATCGTTTAACTATAATAGTTTAATTATATATTTCATTTTAATGTATTTGTAGTTGATGTTTATAAAAAATTAAACAACAAAAACAATGATTTTGAAACACTTGCCTAAATAACATGACAAATGTCTATACTGTAACAATAATTAATAATGTATGTATTTAAATACATAAATTAAGTGTATTTACAATAGATATACTGTAACCTATAATAATGGTACATAAATTATCTAGAGAATATCCCTCTTATTACTATACACTATGTATTTCAGTGCTGATCCATGCAACTAACCATATAAATGTTTATGTATTTGTATGCATATACGCAAATCTACATTCTAAACGTATGTAAATCAAACTTACACGATCAGTAAACACAAACATTCCAGATAACTTGCTAAATTTGTTGATTTACCTAATATCTCAGCTTTCAAACGTGATCTCGCATTTTTTACTTAATAAATAAAAAAACTAAAAAGAAGTAATATTACGCATAGAATAGATTTTTATTGGTAATAAATTTTAAATTGAAATTACATCACAACGAAGTATAATTTATTTGTGGATTCACGTACGTAAATAGAAATCATAAAAATAAATTATTGATAGGAGTAATAATTCGAGAAAAAAAAATTTCAAGTAAACAACTTAGAAATAATAGTTAGAAATTTGTTTACGACTCACCACACCACACATCGTTTGGAAAGGACGAAACGAATATGACGAGAAGTGGTTGAGAAAAGAAAAGAAAACTAGAAAGAGAGTAACGGGGGTTGTGTGAACTACCTTGCAAGATGTTGCAACCCCATTACAGTCCCGTTTGGTTCGAAAAAAAGGAGCGAACAGCAGCAGCTGCCCCACCCAACATCCGATCGGTAAAACATCATCGCCACCATCACGGAATACCAAACGCGATACAACATCGCGGAATACATAATTTTAGGTAAAGGAAAAGTTGTTTGATCTATTTTACAAACGATCCTAAAACTACCTCTTCTAAAAAGTTTAACGTTTCTGATGAAATGAATTTTTATTCCAATAAGATTTTGTATTTTATTTTTTGTTTCTAATTAAAGTTTCTTTTTAAATATTTACAGGTACTTCTGTTTATCCGTGATAATTATATTTTAACTCATTTAATTATATATTGGATTACTATTTACTATAATTGAATGGAATAAGAAAATGAATATTGAAATAAAATTAAAATATTTTTACAGCAATAACAAGAGTTCGTTCGACTTCTACTTTACAATTTCTATACATTAACAATGATTAAATGATTAACAATAGTCATTGAATCGCATAAAAACTAAAGACCGGTATACTAAAACAAAAGTTGTATCATGACGGCACGAAGGAAATAGGCTTCAGACCCAGGAAAGACTCGCTCTTAGAGTACATCCGGGAATCCATTAGCGAGATCTCAAAGGTCGATTTTGGGAGAAACTCTAACCGAAAGATTAGTGTTCTTGGATACTAACGCACCTTAAATCATGACATTTCTACTTCTAGTAATTCAACAAAACATATTACACTAATAAAAAATATATTTTATAACGTTTTTGCACGTTTAAAATTAAGAAAAGATAATCAAGTTTACAACTCGAATTAATTTCGGGGGAAGGGGGAGTGGAAATTCTAAGCGAAAGATTAGTTTTTTTAAATATTGATGCACACATCGTGACATTTCTATTTCTAGTTATCTTCAAAAAAATATTATTACAATAACAAAAAATATATCCAAATTATTCCGATATTTTTTCAAGTGTAAGAGCGAAGAAGATAATCGATTATTCGAGTCGAATTTTGAAAAGATAAGATAACGCCGATACGCATAATTCCCATAGCGACGTTAAAATAACACCTTGTCGTTCGTAAATATCATTTCTCGAAATAAAAATCCATGCAACACAGCGGAAAATGGTAATGGTTGGAAATATCGTATCGTAGGTCTCTCTCTCTCTCTCTCTCTCTCTCTCTCTCTCTCTCTCTCTCTCTCTCTCTCTCTCTTTCTCTTTCTTTTTTTACACACACATAACGCACAAACACATGAGCGTATACATAGGAGCTATCCACATCAAGTTTATCGCTCGTTCTATGCAGGAGATTTGAAAAAAACGATTTATTCGGAAATATGTCGGCTTTATATATCGTTATAGGGTACAGTATGTCGTAGAAGTAGAGGGTTACCACCTTTATTTTCCACCCTCTCCCTCCCCCTTCACCTCCTTCTTCTTCTTTTTCGCCTTATTCTTCTTCTTCTTCTTTTTCTTCTTCCTCTTCTTCCTTTTTTTCGCCTCTCTCATACTTTACCACCCCAAGCCTGGTGCGCATACGCCAAGAATATTTATTTTTATTACGAGCCCCAATGCTCCTGAGTCAACAGATTTTTTTGTCACCAATGCGAATCGAGCCTGGGATGCGAACAAGACCGCAATGAAACGCGATATCGAAAAGGAGCCGAGCGTGAAATTGTTCATCTTATCCGAATATTCGATAAATGTATCTACAATATCTAAAAAAAAAAACAAAAAGAGAAAAAATACAAATATTACATATCTTACATACACTTTGTTTAATATTTTCCAATTAAAATGCCCACATCGTAAAAATATTTCTTACAAAACTACTAGTACGCCGATAGTTACAAAAAGAAATAAGAAAATAGAAAAATGCTCGGTAATTTTCTTTCTACAAAATAGAAAACTCCTAACAGAGCTCGTTAAATTTTAACTCTTACAAATATTATAAATACAAATATAACAAATATTTCTTATTAAATTTTCCTATCTAAAAAACATTTCCTCGAACAACAGTAAACCGATTATTTAAGAAATTTTAATAAAGCCGGGTAGGTGAATTAGGGGATAGAATGCGGCTATTTAATGTTTGTGTTAAGTGGAAGACGGACGTAGACACGCCCGCGAAGGAGTTGCGCTCTCTTTGGTCGCGCCGGGAGGGAAGAAGGAAGGGAGGGAAAGAGGTAGAGGGGGGATTGGGGGGAGAGGTCAGGGGAAGGGGAAAAAGATACCAAGCACAACGCTCAGCGAGCAGAATGGACGAGAGAGAATTCGATCTGCTCGGTCCGTTATCTCTCTCCATCCCTCCGTCATCCTAGTCAGCGAATTCTAGCGGCCACTCACGACGTCCTTAGTAAAGATGCTGTAGCTCATCGTCCTCATCATCTCTTTCGGTTACACCTCACGAAAGCAAAGCACGCAGAAAGACAGGAAGAGCACCCGAAAGTAAGGCATGAGAACGTGTGATAACCACCCCTAAAGCAGAACCCCGTCTCGCCTAGCCATTCTTATTCCCTCGTTACTCGCAGCCACGCTCGAGGCGGCGCGTTCTCCTTATTATATCGTCTTTCCACGCCATAAAATCGGAAAAGAATTTCATCCCCCCGAGACAATAGAAACTAATAAATTTGATTACTGATTACATCCCGCGAATCTTACCTTCTACCTTCCACAACCCTATACACACCCTCACCTTACTCATTGTCTACCATTCGTGACAAGAATCTGGTCACGTCTAATTCTTAACTGTTTCTTTTTTTTCGTCGATCTCACTGTTCAAGTATATCAATAGTTATAAATCATATAAACGATCGAGTAGAATGAATTTTTTTCTTATTCTTTCGATATGATATTTCAAAACTTTCGATATGATCTATTATGGCTGAGAAAGGTTCGATTAAATATTTTATTATGTTTTTATAGATTCTCAAATCAGTTGTACATAATCGAACTTTATTAAACAGAGACGTTAAAAGTTTACGTTAATAAATATCGATCATTCAAACGATTGATTAGAATTAATTGATCATCAAACTTTTCTAATTATGATAAAGGAGTTGTTATACTTGTGTCTACACGTATATTCGCTTGTAGCTTGTTGTTTGACCTTTAATTCATTTGTAGAAAGTTCGGGCTCTATTGTTGAAGTTAGATAACAGTTAAGGAGAAATCATAAAGGAGAATTGAAGCAGGATGGGGTGGCGGGTGGGCGGGAGGTTGAAGAGGAGAGTATACGCGTAGAGGTTAAACTTTCCGCGACCCTAAATCTCCGGAACCCGGCTTATGCTTCGTAATATCATAATAACGTAATATCGCGAAAGCGGTTTGGTATAATTAAAGTAGAAGTGTCTTTAAAATAGCCGCAGGTGATCGCGGTAAGAAGCCAAACTCCCAACCTTTCTCCCTCTTACTCCCACTTTCTATCAGCTTTCGCCTCCAAACTCGTGACAATACCAAAACCATGATTCTAATCATTGTTTAGTGTGATATATTATATAGTTTCTTATTATTTTATATCTTTGAAAGTTTAAATAAAATTATTATTGTAAAATATCAGTAATGATAAGATGATAAAATATAATTTTTTATACTGGAATAAAAACACTGTAATAAACTAAAAATTGTAATAAACTAAAACACTAAAAACACGATAATAGAAAACTAAAACACTGTAAATAACTAAAACACTGTAATAAAATGATTGTTCATCTCCCTCATTATAGATCTAATCTATATCTCTAAATATATATATATTTATAGTTATATCCATAAATTATTCTAAAATATTGATTATTAATTTAAATACTCTAAAATTTGTACATAAAAACAAAGATAAATATCTGAATATTTGAATAACTGAATAACTGAAATTTTACTGTAAAAACGGATTATATTATAAAATGCTGTAACGTTCCAACAATACACAACACATGCACGAGCATTACATGCTATTCGTATGTAACAAAAATAAAAAGAAAAGAGAAAAAACAAAAAAAAAGGAAAAATGAAAATGAAAAAAGAAAACACGTAACATTGGTAGGTAGATATGTACGTTAACAAGTATTTAGTAAAAATGTAAACGAACAAATCGTGTCCCTTGAGAGTGAGAGAAAGTAAAAAAGGATAGAAAAATAAAGAAAGAGAGGAACAGAGAGAGAGAGAGAGAGAGAGAGAGAAATGCGAATATTCCGTCCGTCAGTTACAGATGTTTCACATGGCGTACGTCAACCACGTGCATGTTTCTCTTTCTTTTTTCTTTTTTTTCTCGTTTTTTGTTTCATTTCACCGGGAGTTGATAGCCCAGCAAACAAGATGTAAACGCGCAATCGTCCAATTTTTACAAGCTCTTTCGTTTCTTTGTAAAAAGATTCTCAATGCTTTCGATAATTAAAAACCATTAAATATAAAATTCTCAAAATATAAAAAAAATTTAATTAATATTAAACCTACCGATATTTATAATTATTTATACCGGAATCGATCAAAAAATCGTTTAACAATTTATAAATCATACAGATAATTATTAAATATGTAATCTCAAAATATAAAAAAAATTAATTAACACGAAACCTATAGACAATTTATTTATAATAACGAAAGTGCGTTAACCAGGTTTGACCCTATTCATTTCAAGGAAAAAAAAAACACAGTGAGTTTGACCGAAAAAAAAATTGTTACTATATTAGGCTTAAAACTTTTCAATTTACATATGCACCCGTACATAGGCAAATTAAGGTAAATAGTAATTGTGCTGGATTGTCTGACAATTTTAAATAAGTGATTAACATATCAAATTAGTTAATAATTGAACACGTCTTACCAGTATAACGATTAAAATAAAACTGATTATAAATAAGAAAAAATAACTCAGTCAAAGTCATTTACAAACGAAAGGATTTGTTTATGTGATGTTTATTCTCCGAATCTATACTTATGTATGTTTATTATTTATTTTACGAGAGTAAGTTAAAAAGTTCTTGACCTGTTCGTTTCTAAAGATTATGATTAAAGTAAAATCGAGTTTATGTCAAAAATAAAATTTTCTCTACGTTAGGTACAGAATTTGTTAATATATATATATTTACGCTCACGTATATTTATACTGAAACCGATCAAGTGGCCAGTAGTTTTTAACAAAATTTATATTTTTTCTAATTAAATGCAGATATTAGTGCAATAATTTCTTACTCGCTTAAATAATAAATAAAATAATTTTAAATAATAATAAAGTAATATTTATTATTATAATTATAAAAAAGAAAAAAATGATAATATTGAATTATACAGAATTTTTAGAGAAAAAATTGAAAGTAAAAACAAGAAAAATGTACAAAAAGGATGATATAGAGAATTTGAATTATAAATTTAAAATCGGTTAAATTCTGCCGATTTCTCATTAATCGTTAAGAATGTAATTTCTCTTTCCTGTTTGAGTCATATCAATACAAATATCGCATGGTAGAAATAAAAAAAAAAATTTGAAACAATCTTTATGGGTAATAAACACTCACCGTAAACGATGCACGTACTTCTTTATCGTCTGTCTGTCTCTCTCCTTCTCTTAGTTTCTTTCCTTTGAATATTCAACTTGGGTACAACAACACCTACCTTTTTTTATCGTTTAACATAATATTAATACATGTAATAAAGTTAAATTTTATTAAAATACTTACACGCGATTTAATAATATCGTATCTTCAATTTCGTTTTAAGTTGCATCACAAGTTTTTCTAGTTTTATATTCAAAATAAATATAGCGCGAATTATGTGAATGCACGAATAAATTTGGAGTTATTTTTACAAAAACTGTTCACCAAAAACATTGCGTTAATTCAATAAGAAAAATTAAGAGTTACGAAGAAACTTGTAAACTCTGCGAAAGTTGCAATTAAACTAAAATGCAAATAAACAAAATGAACGACTTTTTTATTAGGATATTTCGATTTGATCGGTTAACATAATCCGAAGAATTAACGTAATGACAATCAAATAAATACTTTCTCTTTGAAACATATGTTAATATGCCTACCTTTAACGTATATAAAATTAACGAAATCTTCTAACTTGTTAGATTAATCTTTCCATCTTCCGTGTTCACGCAACTCACGATTAAGAAATTCAAACGAATGAATAATTAACAGTATGGATTTCAAATGTGATAAAATACGTGGTCGCTACGAAACAGATGATATTATATCTTTGATCAGTAATACAGATTTGAAGATTTCCTTCATTATCGACGTTACATAAAATGCTGTAAACAACATATATTATCAAAGAATACAGAAATACAAAGAAGCACACAAGTCCCCTTCCTTATCTACCTAGTTTCATTTTTGTTATAACCAGGACCACCAGTGGGCGATAGTATGTACTTAACGTGATGACGGTACATTATTATCAAAGAGCGGTACAATACTATCAAGAGCGATACAAACTATCAAAGAGTATAATTCTATCAAAGAACGGTACAATACTATCAAAGAATACAATATCAAAGAACGGTACAATACTATCAAAGAATACAGTATCAAAGAACGGTACAATACTGTCAAAGAATACAGTATTCTACATACTATCGTCCATTGGTGATTCCAGTTATAACAAAAATGAAACTGAGTAGATAACAAATTTGGTAATATCAAAGAATACAGAAGTACATAGAAGCTAGTATTAAAAAGTTAGCATAGAACCTCAACAACTGAAAAAAATGAATAAATGCATTTAATTGCTAGCTATTTGCTAATTTAAAATCCATAATTGCTAACTTTATTAATTAATTATTTAATTAGTTATTAATAATTGAATATACAAAAACGCTTTTTCTCATTTCTAAGCAAAACAATGAAGTTTTCTAGTGTTTTTTGTTTGTGTATCCGGCTCCTCAACTTAATTCTTATATCCTTGGGACACCAAATTCGTGTCTAAATCGTCAAAAAGATGCATAAATTTTTAGTTAATTAGTATCAAAAAAATTAAAATACCCTTATTATTAAATGTTGAAGCCTAATTAACGTTCAGTGAATATTAAAGTTATTTCTCTTTTCTTGTTTCGTTTTTAAGATTTTTCATTGTGATCGTATTTTATTAATGTGCAATTTTTCTTTTCTATATAATGCAGTTTAAAAATATTTCATAATCATTAATAGATATTACTTTTGATAGTAATTTAATATTTGTACTTGCCCCTTTTTTTTATATATATTTTATGTAAATGTAAAATCATACACTTAAATTTAAATTTATTGCAACGGTAAATAGAGATATTTGTTAAAAATAAATAAAGAATTCAATTAAAAATTGCATCTGCGAATGGGATGATTTATATGTCAGGCAATTGTATTAATTGATTGTATGATTAATATAGTTTAACTTTTTGTTATAGGTGATCATCGTTGGATTTCTTTTAGAGTGACTTAAATAGCTACTTTTCGTAAATACAAATGTTTTTTATTTTTATATGCATTTCTGAAAGCAGACAAACAGAAACAAAACAAAATTAAATGCAATTACCTATAGTTTTATAAAAAAAATATAACTTCAAATATATTTATATATGAACCAAAGATTTTTAAAATATTTGTTAATATGACTTGTAATTAATTTTATTTTCACAAATAATTTCATTTCAATTTTCAAATTTCGAGCGAATGAAGGGTATTTAAATTTTTTTCTAAAAGATGGCGCTGAAATCATAGGTGATAATTCACGTGAAGTTACTATTCTGTGTTTTGTGAATATATTTTATGGTGCAATATGTTTTGATGAAAGATTTAAAATTTGAAGTGTTGTGTTTATATGTGTGAATGATTACAATGGAGGTAAGTTATAAATTAATTTTTATATGTTATACAATTTTGAATTTCATAAATTTTCACATTTTTTATTCATAAAATTCTTTTGAAATTACATATGTTATAAATATATGCAAAATAATATGTTCAGGCTTTATTATTTTTTTTATTAATACCACTGTCTATTAGTTTTTCATAAGTCAAATCATGTTCTTTTTAAGAAAATGAAGGTAACATTCATTACATTCATTTAAAATAGTTGATGTAGTATTTGCATAATATTATGCATGATTTATAATTTTTATATTATTACATATTTTTATTATTGTTCATAAATAATTCCAACAGCAAAAGATCAAGAAGTTTATGAAATTACAGAAACAGCATATTAGAGCTCATTCTTATATAAGAAGTTCAACATTAGACGATAGGTTAAAACCTCTCAATGTAAGCGTATTATTTCATATTTGCTTAGCAACTGCTCTATTTATTAAAATTTTATTTAGGTATACCACAGTATATCGGTCTACTTCCACTCTATCAAGCTATCGGTGTTATCTTGTAGGTGACAAAAGATGAAAAAATAGCAGGATGTGCTGCTTTATTAACAAGTTTACTTCGCACAGGTAAGGTTGTCATTTTTAATGGAATTAGGTCTAGTCTTAGGAATCAATAGTATATTCACATTGATAGTTGGTTCTGAAATTTATTCTTCGAAAATAAACAAAAAACAGAAGCATTGACTTAAGTTAAAGGGTAAGCGATAGAAATTAGAATTAGAAAGGTAACTGAAATAATAGAAGGCGAAGCAATAGAAAGTTACAGGCTGCAGGATTTAGTATCAAAGTTGGAAAATTGACATTAAAAATTAGATATTAAACTAATTTGTGATTTAGAAAATATAATAATTGATAGTTTTAATGATAGAGATAATTTATTTCTCTACAATATATCTTAACAATTGTATTTCTTATCTTATTAACATTATTTTTGTTTTTAGGTGCAAGACTGCAGGATCATAAACTGTCGTAGATCGCCTGAATTGGATTTATTCTCTACTTATTAATGTGAAGATTGAGAGACATAATTTCTCAAGGAAAATTAGGATGATTTCATGTTTAATAAATTAGGTAAATATATCTTAAAACTAACAAATTAGTAATATTAAAGATTTATTTATTAAAAAACAAAATATAACATATTTTTTATAAATATGAGCATACAAAAATAGAAACAATTGATTTTTTTGTTTTAACTCTGAGAGAACTGTGGGTATTTTATAACAGTATGTATATTTTTATTAAATTTACCTATAGTTTATAAATTAAAAGTTTCTGAATTTTTAATACGGTATCTTGTTTGTATTACATAAGTATTTATAGATTATGATACTAAGTATACTTTATGTTAAGCTATTTCAAATCTTATTTCTTTTGATTTTTTTGCAATATTATTTTTGATATAATTAACAAATATTCTATATAACAACTTCTCGTATTTGATTTTTACATAAATAAAAGCACATAAATCGTACTCTTTTACAACCCTGTACACGAAATTACATATGTATACAAAATCTATTTGATTGAACATGTAAAATATTTAATATCATATTTACTAGGATTTGAGAGAGAGAGAGAGAGAGAGAGAGAGAAAGAAAGAGACAACGTGCTTTTATATTTCCTGTTTTTGATAAATAAATCTACAAATCATTAACAAAGATTCTATTTTGATTTTGATTAATATAATAGACATAATAGTTAATTCCTTTTATCGTGTCATATATAATCCATTAGTATGTACATATATATATTCTAAAATATTAATCAAAGTAAAATTAGTTTTTAAGAAATGTTGAAATAAATTAATTTTTGGTGTGAAGCATTTAATCCTTATGTTAGAGATTATGCAGAATTAAAATATCAAGCTTACTAAATTATATAAAATATTGATCTTCACAAATCATTTATATTTATCATACGAATTGATCCATTTAAATTTTTTTTTCTTGGCTTTTTTTAACTGAAAAATAATATTTTAATGAAAACTTCTTCAAAGAATATGAGATTAATTATTTATTTAAATAACTACTTACTCGTGATTAATTTCACGGTGCCATCAGGTTTGAATGAGGATTGAGCTTTTTTATCTTTAGATATAAAACCTAATCCATATTCAACCTTATAAACTGGTAAAGGGATCACGGTAGAAGACACGGGTATCATTACTGAAACAAATAATTATTACATCTATCAATTAATAAATAAATGATACGTAATTATCGATAGGTGTGAATACAAAAAGTTTTTAAATAAATACTTCAAATCGTTAGATTCGATTAGAAATTCGTTCGATACTAGGTGAACATGATGTATCTTGTTAGGTGTATTGCATCTGTGTTTATAATTAACACATAATAAAGGGATAATTTATACAAAGCTGTCAGTTCGTTGTTGATCTCCGTGAACTGCGGATGTTATTTCAAGATTTATGAGTAACTAAAAATATTTTACATATACATCGATCCATATAATAATAGTAATGTATGTATTTTAATCATATTATAATATTTCAGATTTTGTATATATATGCTTTATTGAGTCCATACAGACTATATTTTTATCATTTCAGATTATAATATAAATATAAAATGTAAATAAAATATATATATAATAAATATAATAACACAAATATATTAAATATAAAATTGTAATAACGTATTTTATAATAAACAATATTTGAATACTACTCACAAAATTAGGATATACAGACAAGTTCAATTTTACGTCATCGTAGTTTTACAAATATCCGAACTATGTTATTACCGACGAAGCAATTTCCTTTTTACTAGAAAAATCCCACGAAGACGGTATTAACTTTCGAAGTACTAAGAATCTCTTATTGTCTAACGTCTTTCTATTCCGACTTTATTAAAACACGTCAAACAATTGTAAGTCTTTCTAATAAAAAGTTCTTCTTTCTCATACACACTCTTTCTCTTTCTCTCTCTCTCTCTCTCTCTCTCTCTCTCTTTCTCTTTCTCTCTTTTTAATTTAATTCACTTTTGCAGTTAGAACGAAAAAGATCAAAGTTTCTAACTAAACACTCAAAACTTTAACAATTTAAGCTTTAAGGGATTAATATTGTTAGCTGACGTAATACTTGCACTTTGTGACAGAGCACATTTGATTACTATAGGTGATGCATCATGCTCTCTCTCTCTCTCTCTCTCTCTCTCTCTTTCTCTTTCTTTTTCTCTCTCACTCTTCCTCTCTCTTTCTCTCTCTCACTTTCCACATATCTAATCAGATCTCTCCTTCCCTTTTTCCATGTCCTCATTTCACAGTAGTAACCAAGGACGAGCTATCGACTTCCTTCTGTCGTCTTAAAGCTCTTCTACGTAGGTGGACGCCTCTGAATTCAATACTTTCGTCTCCGGTAACAAGAGATATTTTCTTACAAGCATCGATTCACCGAGATCGCTTTTCTCCCTTGAATATCAAGGAAAAAGATATATAAAAAAAAAACAATAAAAAAAGTAAATAGTAGATTGATAGGAAAAGTTGTTGCATATGAATTACGATCGAATTAAATAGTAAACAAGATACTACTTTTGCAATTGAATTAACATATAAGAGATAAAGATCGAGTATATTGCATTTTGAAGTTTTAGGTAAATAAGCTTAGACCGGTCAAACGACATTTTATTATTGAAATACTGAATATCTCTTATGTGAATATTAAACGCAATGTTACGTAGCTTTTATTGAGATTTTTTTGAGATTAATGTGTAAACATGTCTACATTTATGTATACTCTGTGTGTGTGTGTGTATATATAAATATATTTCTTTTTACGCGTGTACCAATGCAAACAAAAATTAATGTCACAGCACTTTCTATGTAGTTGTATGTCATAAGTTTACATAGTGACTTCGTTTGACGTTTGATTCTTCAGTCGTGTCGTGATTATCCCCGACGTGTTAAAAATATATACGCAGACACGCGTGATGAGGTGTGATATAAAAGGAGTCGCATCGTCAAAATGAAAAAATGACAGAGAGAGAGAGATTGTGAGAGGAAGGGTGTTAAAACATATGTATGTTTATTATGTAGTACATATAAGTAGATAAATATATATGTACATCCACACACAGACACACACATATACATACGTACATATTGAGAGCACACAAATAAATGTTATAAAACAGTCTCGTCTAGGTTTGGGTTAGACCACGAGTCTCAATTAGACTCGGGACTTTGGAGAGTTTGCTGTAGTGTCCGTTGGTGGTGGTCTCTCACTTTGGTTGCACGAGAAATGCAGACGCATTTCGAGATTAGCCGGGTATATCCCCGTGAATGCGGTAGACACGTGTATTAACGTTTAGCAAGTGGAAAGGGTCTAGTGGCAATGGTGCTTGTATTGTTAGTGTTAGTGTTAGTATAGATGTTAGTATTGGTGTTAGTATTGATGTTAGTATTGATGTTGGTGTTGGTTTTGGTGTCAGTGCCAGTACTGATACTGCTGGTTCATACTAACGATCGTAAACGTAGAGAAACACGCGTTAATCGTGACTGGGTGCCGCAGAAATCAAGAATACAATCTAACCCGGGATCACGGCCTCTCTATAATCCTCACCCACGCGTTTCAAACTGACGTCATCGTTCCGTTATTCTCTCACCTGTCAATGATCGCCTTATATCGAGAATGTTCTCCATTTTAAAATTATTAAAAAAAAAATCTCCGCTACGTTGTATTTTCCATACGAACAAACCTTTGGTTGGTCCAGATTTAATCGATATTTAGAGATTTATTTTTTCTTGTTTCTTTTTTTTCCTTCTTTTTTTTTTAAAATAATTAACGAAGTTCATTCTGGAGACAGGTGCAACGATCGTTATGTATATACTTCAGTTAAGCTCGCTGTCCATCATTATAGATGATTAATAACACCAATAGGAAGGTATAACGTGACATAGGATTCAACATGACACTGACATGACGTCGTCCTGTGATGTACTGTTAAACGAGAAAGAGAAAAAGAGAGGGAGAGAGAGAGAGAGAGAGAGAGAAAAGTAGCGGTAGAGGTATAATAGAAAATACAACGACGCTTATCATACGTTAATTAATTTCAACGAGGATTAAGGTGAAAGTTCTTTTTTACGCGGTTAACTTTTTCTTTTTATGAAAGAAAGAGAAAGAGTTTGAAGATGAGAGTCGTCAAGACCTATTTCGATTCGAAAGAGAAATATAAGCATTTGTTTCTCTTATCTTATCTCTTTTTTTTTTTTTATTTTCAATGTTTTCGTGTGCATGATTCTCAATGAAATTTGGGACATGCGATATTTCGTTCTCCTATTTTTAAACGATTACCAGCCCGTACAAGAGACGTCTCCCCCTCTCCTTCTCGTTAAACAGAAGATATTTTATTCGGTTTATTAAAAAGAAAAAAAGAAAAGAAATAAGTAACACGGGCAAAATACTTCTCGTAATTTTTTCTTTAGAACAAAATATTACAGTTTCAGTGATGATATCAGAATAAAATCGTATTAATAGTACACGAAAAATGTTAGAATATATTACCGTTGTCAAATTTACATTTTAAATGTAACTTTGAGTCAACTTCAAGCAAAAAATATTTATTATACCATATACACCTTAAACTTCGACGATTCGTAAGGAAAAAAAGAATAAAAAGTGAAAGAGAGAGAGAGAGAGAGAGAATGCAGGGAAAGGAAATTCAAACGTGAAAAATTTGTCCTAATTTCTTAATTATATTATCGTACTAAATCAACTTTGTTTACCTGGTTCAAAAACGTTGTCCTGATTTCTCTTGTAAATCGTAGGCTTCGCGTGAGTGATCGCTATCATTAACACGCAAATTGTAACAATCGTCCGTATGATCGTCCACATTTTTATGTTTCTTAAAGATTCTCGTTATTTTTCAATTTATTTCCTTTGGAGTTTATTATTCCAAGTTAACACTGTGAACATCGAGGAAAAGTCTCTCGCGATCGTCAGGTTTGCTTTGCGATGTTTGGATCGGCACTAAGCGGGCACTAGTAAAGAAGTGAAAACACTTGGCCACGAGTGGGGAAAGTCGAGAACGCAAACTCGCGAAATCGTAGGAAGAATAATATCCTCGAGGATATATCGGTGTTCCTCTCGATGAAAGATCAGACTCATTTTCTTCCTTTACTTTAACACTACCTTACCTATTAGTCCTTAACTAGTAGATTTATTTCTTAACGAGAGCAATAGAGAGAGATTGAAAATTTCTTGGAAATAATTTTACAAAGTGTAGGAGAGCGTAAGAGAAAGATAAGACGACTGAGAGTTTTTTTTTTTAATTTTTTTCTTTTATTTTTTTTTTATGTATATATATATATATATATATATATATATATATTTTTTTTTTTTTTTTCAACAAAACGTATTATTGATCGATCGTACGTTCTTAACTTCACCGGAGGCTGTACGATATTAATTACCATCTCATTATAGAGTTGTTTATTTATTAGCCACGATGAGCTTTCGATGGGCGCTATTTATAATCCTTGCTTTTACTTTTATCCTGTACGTAGGTACATAACAAATACACCTACATATGCATATATACCTTAAAGTTAGGGTATATTATTATTTATTATTTGTAGAATTTGCGAGGATGGATACACACACCTAGAGATGTTCCTTATTATTAATAGAAAATTGATAACAAATATAGTTTTTTGTTGGTCACGTTATAAATGAAAAAGTAAGATATTAAAAATTCTTATTGTTTCAATATAAAATAAAATAAAAAATACTTACAAAATGATATCGAGCATAAAAAACGAGACACTACGAAGGTGTTTGAGAATACACTCTGGGTGCGTCAAGGATTTATATTAATCATTCTCAGTAAACGCGTCAGCTTCCAGTTTCATCCATACTTGTACATATGTACAAGCATGCGACGTAATAGTCTAACCATAAACTAACTAACATGAGAAACTTCTCATCTCATCTTCTTTGGTATAATAAACGTTGATCGGGTCGTCGATTAAAATATTTCGATCATCGATAAAATCGGTTACTAATACTAGTTAACGGCCGAGCTATTTACTTATCTTCAATTTTATAATAAAACGTAGTTAATGATGAACGATGATTAGAAATTAATTAATCTTATATATATATATATACACACATCGTCACTTTTCTCTCTTCTCATTGGATGAAATAAAATAAAAAAAATAGATAATAATTAGAGAAGAAAATTGTACCACACTTAAGGTAAAAGAAGAGAAAAGGAGAGAAAGAGAAGGAAAGAGAGAGAGAGAGAGTGATAAAGAGGAAGATAATACTACTCGACCATTTCTAGGCATTTAGATTGACCTGATTAAAAAACCGTCGGATATAATTGCGGGACAAGTCCTTGTTTTTTTTTTTATCAT
Organism: Polistes fuscatus; assembly: GCF_010416935.1. Classification (NCBI taxonomy): domain Eukaryota; kingdom Metazoa; phylum Arthropoda; class Insecta; order Hymenoptera; family Vespidae; genus Polistes; species Polistes fuscatus. The sequence goes on along the minus strand of NW_025113107.1, from coordinate 2,167,983 downwards.
CGATCGACATCATCGATGAGAAGTGTGCCAAAAGAGAAAATAAGTGAGAAAGAGAATAGGAAAATGAGAAAATTGACGAATATGCAGGTTTTCCAACGATAGCGACGCTAATTACAAATGGTCGACACCGGGCGTGACAGTGGCATGGTGGTTCAACAATGGAAACTGGGTTAAAAAGTGAAAGGATCGAGATTGAAGAAGAAAAAGGAGAAAGAGCGAAGGAGAGGAAGGGGGGGGCTAACGTGGAACTCCAATCGGCCATACGTTCGCACGACGAGAAGCCTCAACGTCGACGTATTCGACGATATTTCGAGAGACGAGTCTTCTCGTTGACGTCGTTTTCATTCTCTTCTATTCCCTCCTCAATCCCTCCCCCCACTCAATCTTCTCACCCTTTCTTCCTTCGTGCTACTGGCATGTATTACATATACACATTTACATATATGTACATATACGCTCATTCGTCGATATTTACTACGTGTATGGTTTAATTTTGATATGGGAATTTCTTTTAATACGCGACAAATAATTCCTCCATTTACTTGCACGGATTTTTGTTTTTATACGAAGTCAGAAAATGAATTTGGGTCCCTTATTAAAGTCACGTCGAACGCGTTTTAAACGAAACGAAATTAACATTCAAAGGCAACATCGTATTTAAAATTATAATGAGAAAAGGTTGGATTTTTCTTCTTTACGGTATTGACAGACCGAACACACCGACGAGAGATATATTACATTTTGCTTTTTTTTATTTTTGTAGAAATTTTCATAATTATTTTATTGCATAAATATATAAAGAGAAATATTTTTCTAAAATTATGCCAGATTTTCTAAGCAAAAAAAGAAAGATTTTTCTAAGGTTTCTTAACGTGTTAAAAAAAAAAGAAAAAGTAAAGAAATAAAACTCTAACGGTACGGAGAGAGTAGATCGAGGGTAATTCGCGTAGATCGAGGGACTTTACAAAGCGTATTCGACTATAAAAAAAAAAGAAGGAAATAAAGAAAATCAAGAGCTATTTCGAGAGAACGTGAAGGACAACAGACAGTTCAATGACGTTTCTCATGGTGAATTTTTTCGCACTGCATTTAAAAAATAAAAGAGGTTTGCCAAGAGCGAGTCATAAAAATGGAGAGGGTTGCGTTTTGTTCTATCCTTCTTCCATTTCCACCCTCTCCGTCCGCTATCTTTCTCTCGCGCGCACACACACACACACACACACAGCTCCCTCCCCCTTCTCTTACTGCCTTTTTATCGTTCTCCATAGTCCTTCGGCTATCTTTCTCTTTTACCAACTTTCTCTTTTTTACATTAATTACCCAAAGCCGTGCTCCCCTCTTTCCCTTCTTCCCACATCGTCCACATTTACTTATTCGTCATTCCAGTTTCCTCATTTTCCAACGTAACGACGCATATCGACGAGTAACAGAACCGACGCAAACCAGACGCTTATTTAGCCGTTTTCCCAGTTCCTTTCTTTTTTCAAATGCGAACCTTTCGATTCTTCCAACCAATATTCCACTTAATTTCACGAATTTTTACCAACCATAGTTTCGTTCATCTTCTCGTTTCCTCATTAACTATAAATCCTTTAAACTCTTACCGACTCGACTTCCTGTAATGCAAACGATCGTACGTGTCTATCGTTCGCGACAACGATCAATAGCTGGATTTCAACGAACAGTATGTGCTATCTATCCAGCCTGACGGACTTTACTACTTAATGAAATGGATTCATTTTGCAATTTTGCAATTATAATATTGATATATTAAACATATTTGATCTCGATTAAATTACAATAAACTAATAATAAAAGCTAGATTAATCATTACAGTTTTTGAACAAATATTTTATCATTTCGTTTGTACTATTTTTTCATATAGAAACTTTGTAGATAAGTAGGAAATAAAATACATTATCTATAAAATATATTTACAATTCTTATTTTATCTTAAGATACACGCTATATTATTATTCATTATAATATCGAATATTTTATCCTAATCGTGAAGATAATATTTAGAAAAATTTCGTAGTGGAATATTTGAACTTGTTAAAATGTTTTAAGCGTCATTGTTTGTTACATCATTATCGTCTCAATAGAATGATAATAATTAAGATCTATTAATGAAATAATAATCGGTTATTTGTGGTAAATGTATAAGCCGAATGAAGAGGATCCCTAATTGAATTGTCCACAATCGGGAAAATCGTTTGGAGCGTTTTATCGTCCACCACCTTACCAAACCGTTCTCAAGAGGAGCAACGTTTCCCCATGAATATTTAACGTTCTTATGGAGTATAAATTAAATGGAATTACGGCTTAAATCGTCATCGTTAACCTTTTGACTTTGGTAAAAGATAGATATTATTATTATTATTATTATTATTATTATTATACAAACGAACGAGACGATCTTCTTCCATCGCAATTTTCAATGTAAAAGAGAAAAAGATAAAAAAGTAAGAAAAAAAGAATCCCTCATCGTCGTGTCCTTTTTTAATAACGGTTATCTCTCGTGTCGCGTGCAAACGAAGCACGAAGCTTCGAACGAGAGATGAGTCTTGTTGAGTGATCGCACGATCGTTAATAAAAATATGCAATCATGTGAAAGAACTGGTCGAGTAAAGTGAAACATGTCTGATGAGAAACGTATTTCAGATAATTTATTAAATATTTGTGATTCGTCGGCCAACAGGCAAGCTTATAAATTAATATTATGAATGTAAATGAAATATTTAAAAATAAAAGTACTCTCTTTTAACTACACTTTTAAATGCAATGTAAATATCAATATAATATAAATGCCTGAGTAATATATTTTACTAGTATTATTATTATTATTATTATTATTATTATTATTATTATTATTATTATTATTATTATTATTATTAAAATACTAAAATTATTAATTATTATCACATATAATAAAAAATGTACAATATATGATATATAAGTGAATTTGTGTATATATGTATGAACTCAGATAACTATAGAAAAATTTTAATACCACGACGGATTAATGCGTAGTTATTGGCACAACGAATCATGGAAATTTGGAGAAGACACTGAGATCGTTTTGCGTTCCATACGAGACACGTGAATTTTGGCGCATCCTATGCCTGCATCAGGACGCATCTACATATGTATAAGCACGTATATCATAAATTTGCATTTGAAATAAAACTCGCACATGTACAACTCGTCTCGCTTTCTGTCTATTTCTCTTTCACTTCGTTTTTTGTTCTTACGTATGAACGTAAATAAGTATAAATTTACATAATCTAAAGATTATCACATCATAAATGTAACTTTTATAATTTGAAAAAATCGTAATCATAGGTTGAATGTCGATGGATAAATTGAAATATATATATTATTATATAATTACAAAAATATATTATTATTATATATAATTAAAAAAATAAAAAAAAATTGATCTTTCGAATCGTCAAATAGGTATAATAATATCAACGGAGGTGTATATTTTAAGTGCAGATATATCATGGTTTCACAGATCATTTGCCACGATGCTGTTAGGTCATCGCTGTCAGTAACACTCGTTCGATCCCTTCCATTTGCTTTAGTCGAGATGGATGAAACTATTTCAGCGTGTGCTGCTACGGGTTCGATACAAGCAGAGGGTGGAATACACAAACGAGTCGATTATACGTTACCAACTTGGAATGCAGTCTCTCGATGACTATTAGTTTATAAGTAAACATGCAAATTGAGAGAGAGAGAGAGAGAGAGAAAGAGAGGGAGAACAAAATATTGTTACATAGATATTATACATTACTACAGAAATAATAAATATATCTAATTATCATATGATTTAATTCTCTAATATTATATATTTAATGTAATTCTATTTTGGATTAATTTTTTTCCTCTTTTGATTAAATACATAAAATTTTATTCGTATATTTTTTTATTTTTTTTTTTATAAAAACAATATTTTATTCAATATATAAATATATATAGATATTGCATTTATCATAATTTAAATTTATGATATCCTCATTGAACCTTTTATCAAACACATATTGAGGAAGAAGAGAGCCTATTGGATACGGATAAAGTTCGATAAGAAGACCAATTCTTCCTATCATGAAAGACGTACTTAATGATCTCGCAGTGATAACTTCGAGAAACGAGAACGTATGCGATACAGTCTTGGACGTTTTCCTTTCGAGCAATCGAACCATGAAAAAGAAAGAAGATCGAGAAAATGGTAAATTATTTTTTGGGGACGTATACCTAACTCTCGTCTTTGCTTTAACTGATAAAAATCGAAAAAATTTATGAAAGTAATCTCTTTCTCTCTCTCTCTCTCTCTCTCTCTCTCTCTCTCTCTCTATTTTTTTTCTTTTGGTGTTTAACAAATTATTTTTTCCTAATAAAAAATAATATACCCGTATAAATAAAAAAGTTGATAAAACACCAAAATAAATGAAGACATGTTATAAAAACAATGAGATTACCGTAAAGCACCGAAACAATACTTCAAACAAGATCGAAAGCATGTATTTTTATTCGTAGTAACACGAATATATCGACGCACCTGTGTATAGTTATTTTATTTTTCCTATTTGTTTCTCTCTTACACGTTTAAAACATTAATCTCGGAAAAGAGAGCACGCGAGGAAAACGCGTATCCGCTGACTCTCCAAATTGTAGTTTATTTTATTGGATTTTTTTTTCAAATACTTGTTAAAACTTGTCACGTATAGACGTAGAGGCTATAAAATATCTCGATATTGATTTCAGAACCGATTCATTTCTTCCCAGCAGTTCGTCGCGTCTGCTTCATGCAACTATATACGATATATGCATACGTATGTGTATGTATAGGTGTATCTGTGTATGCCAAATCACATATTTACTACATATACATACAATCGTAAGCTGTGAAAGCGGTGGTCCGATAACATCTGATATTCATGAAAATTATCTGACAACCGTCAAACTCCATTGACGTTCGTCACAGTGGAAAAGAGGAATTTTTCTATACCTATATACATACATACATACAAACATATACATATATATATATATATATATATATATATATATACATTCCGCATTGTCACGATTTATGGTCGACTGAATCAAACCATATCAAGGCTCGATACAACGATTTTCACTGGATATTTCATACTAGAGTAAGGGAGAGAGAGAAAGAGAGAATATATGCAATTCTATATTGTTCATCGTTCACCTTTTCATATATTCATCACAGGTATTGTATGTATTCAAATATGTTATTGAACGAAGTAAATACTTATATATATATATATATGCATGTATAAGTCTTATATTTTCTTCGCGTTCAGAAACTCTCACAATTTACTCGTTTATTATGCAGAGACAGACATTTTATTCTTTTCTTATCTAACTAAAGGTTACGTCAGTTATTGCTTAGGTTGTATCAAACGAATGGTATTAACGTGATATTTCAATCTAAACTTTGCGAACAGGATTCTGCAATATTTATATCATTACACGAGGCTAACTTTTCATTTTATTTTTTATATTTGTTCAGAACCAAGTTTGTATGATATTTACAATGATCTTATGCATGAGTGCAGCAAGCACCGATATATTACACGAGATTTAAATATGAGATTAAAATATGTATTCGGATAGATCTTCTTTAAAAACCTTTAACGAGTAAAAAAACAGAAAAAGGTTCCTCCAACTTTGCAGGGAACTCAGAAAAATATTGTTGGCAACAATCTCATCAAAATTCAATCGATTAAGCACATCTCTACGTATCCATGCGGTTGGTAAGAACTTTTATCGGTGAGATCAATGTCACAATAATCAGGATCAAGCATTGGTACACTTATATATTTCTGTACTTTTCCAACCGAGAATTCGATATGGTCGTCTTTCATACATTTTACACGAATGTGCACTCAACATAGCACAATGAACACCCGGTGACTAAGCCACGTTTCCGGTTTATCGAAAGAAATCCGCTCTACTTACCCTCGCTTGTTACGTTCGTATTAAATACAAATAAAACTATTATACGTGCACATGAACACACATACAGATACAGATTCGTTCGCAATCATTCACGCAAAAGGAATCGAAGAGGATGCGATTGATCCATGGCCCAATCCCACTTATAAATTACTTCATATTCACCATTACTTTCCGATACGGAATCAATGAAATATTAACGCGTGATTTATTACACAATAATGACTTAAGGCCTCGAGGAAAAAGAAATATCGAATGTCGTTCGATTCTTCAATTTAATCGTAACAACTTGCGATTCTCTCTCAGTTATACCAACATTGAGAATATATAATAGAAAAAGGAAAGTAAGCACATGATTATATGTATCCCTGACAAATAACCGAACACAGCTATTCTCGCTTGGCCCATTCGCTCGGTTGGGCGTCATAGGGTTCGAAAAGAGGGTGGCTCAAGGTGGTGGTGGGGACAGGGGGATGAAGAGGAGAACGTAGAGAGAAGTATAAGAAGGGTGCAGGAAACAGCCCTTGCAACGGGCTGCGAGTCTTACAGCGTTAATTGCAAGTACTTCCCTCGGGGTACCGCAACCGGTACAACACCCTCTTACACTCACTCCCTTTTTTCTCTTTCTCACTCTCCCTTTTTTCTCTTTCTCACTCTCTAACTACGACCAGTCATCCTCCCACTCTCTCTATCTCTCTCCCTCTCTCTGTTTCTCGGTTTAAGGGTACGAAGGGATGTTTCGCGCACCCCTTTTTCCCTTTTCATGCTCGCCCGGGCCCTTTCATTCCTCGCCAGTGGTTAAAATATTAGGATTTCTCTGAGGTCTCACAGTCGGTCCTCTTTCCTTCTTCCTCTTCCTTCTCCTCCTCTTTCTCTTCCTCATCCCTAATACTACTACTCCTTTACCTACCCTTAGATGACTCGCATCGAAAGAGAGAGAGAGAGAGAGAGAGAGAGAGAGAGAGAAAGCATCGAAGATTCGCAAATCAAAGTCATTTTCTAGTTCTTTCGCGTTCCCTTCCATCGTGAACGAATTGCTTTACCTTTACTCGCATTTCGATCGACGTGAATAACAAAGGTAAATAAAAAGGAGAGAAAACAACAGGAAGAGAAAGAAAGAGAGAGAAAAAGATAGGGAAGGAAAAAAGATATTATCGGGATTTTCATGTAATTTGCATTTTGAGTTCAATATATTCCATGGTGATGCAAATAATTCACTGTTCATAAATCAGTGGTATAATATCGTTGCAGTATGGGCAAAGCGCCATGATATTTTCCCATCCTTGCGAATCCTTCGAAAAATGGTCTCTTTTTCTCTGTCTCTCTATTTCCTTTCCTCTTCTTTTTTTCTCTTCTTGTTTTTCTTCTTCTCTGTTTTTACGATCTAAAGCGAAACTTACAACATTTGGGGGTGACTGGCATAAGCATAAGGAAAGAAGGAATAAGGGATTCCAAGAGAAAGAGTGAGATAAATAGACAACAAAACTAACGACGTGGGAATGGAGAAGAAGATTTTGTCGTTGGTTGGTAAGAGATAACGAAACTTGGATGGTTTTGTATATGTGTGTGCCTGTGTGTGTGCGTGCGTGGTGCAGAGAAACCGAGTCACTTTCATGTCGAGGGCTCGCGTTTTTCTTCCGTGTACTTACGGCTTCTCGCGCTTGCGTATCAACGATTATTACAGCCTTTACGTGCGAGATGTATATAGTAGGTAGGTAGGTACGGGCTCGATGGGTAAAAGGGTGCGTTGAATCGCGCGTTATTGCTCGTTAGTCTCGGAAAACGCAACAACGTGACCGAGAAATTGATGAGAACGAATTTTACAAAGGAGGATGAGATAGAACGTTTTAGCAACCTCTGCGATCTCTTCTTTCATAAGTAAAAATATAATACGCTGATATTTTTAATTAAGATAAGTGAGATTTTGTTGTATCGCACAATTACGAATAGAATAATGAGTACTTTCTTGATTAGAAAATTGATATTTTTGTATTTTTATATCAAGTATGATAAATCTTATCAACTTTAAATAGAATAATACAATTTTGCGAGCCGCTATTATAATATTGTTTATCGCGTTTTATAGTATTTCATTTAAATTTTGTTCGAATTTTTAATGCTCAATTCAATTATTATTATTATTATCAATATGAAACGCATTAGATTTTTGCTTATACGTATTAGTCAGTCTAAAAAGTGTTAAGTTGTATTAATGTTAGCAACATTCAGTGTGGTATCAGTTTAATAAAAACAAGAAGATACATTAAATCTTAATTGCAAGTTAAATCACAGTACTAATTATTGATGAATTCGTCGACCTCGAACTTGGTACTTTAAGGGGTTCGACTTTATTATCTCCCATGGGAACAACTATGACGGACCCTCTTAGCAGGACACCCATTGCTTGACACGCGTATAATAGATATATATATATATATATATACACCTATATATGTATGTACATGAAACATATATCTAAACTTAATAGAGAGAGATAGAAAAGGATCGCACTTATAGGCACGTAAATCAGAGTGCATTACAAATGCCATGAAAATTATGCGTCAAACGATTAGGGTCGGCATTAGCAGGATGAAGGGATATTTGAAAGGTTTATGCAATTATGTCAACCTAGATCCACATTAACTAAAAGCGGTTTACTTGCAAATGGAGACACGTATCAAATAATCTGAAAACTTATTCTAACATATGTTTTTTGTAACTTTGCTCTACCAAAGACTTACAATTTAATTTCTTTTTCTTTTATCATTCTCTTATTATTCTTATCGTCAAAAAAGAAAGAACTAAATTGTTTGAATCTATGATTATTAACAATACCGTCATTTTGTATCCAATAATTGTGTACTAATTCTAATATTTTAAATGTTAGGAGAAAAAAGAGATTATCTGGGACACCCTCTGTGTGTGCGTGCGTGCGTGCGTACGTACGTATGCATGTATGTGTTTGGACGAAATAACAGAAGGACCGATGAATAGGAAACTCGTTAAAAAGAATTCGGAGGAGGAAAGATGAGGACCGAGAGGAGCAGAAGAAAAGCTATGCAAAAGCTTGGTAAAGGGACGTCGAGTGTCTGCCGGCGCTTCTCTGGCCTGTGTTAACACTTCGCGCCTCCCTTTTACGTATTACTACCCCTTTTCTCTTCCTCCTTATTTTTCTTCTCCTTCTTCTTCTTCTTCTCCTCCTCCTCTTTCTTCAGCCCTTACTCCTTCTACCACCCACCCACTGACACTCCAACCCATCGTCGAATCCCTTCGTGCGCACTCGAGAGAGAACTTTCGGGAAAGGGAACAACTTACGCATCCGAGTCTCGTGAAATAGCCAAGGGTATATATGTATATGTATTTGTATAGTTATATATATGTATATGTATATGTATATGTATATGTATATTGGGCCGAGAAGTCTCGCAAGGGCTAGATACAAATCGCCCTGTTTAAATGAAAAAAGTTTCAGGCATTTTCGTGAAAAATGCGAGAACGCATTTTCGTCGTCGTTTGATCCTCTTGAAGAAGTAAAAGAAGTTAAGAGAGATAGAGAAAAAGAGAAGAGCAAATTAATACTTTAAAAACTATTCAAGCAGGCAATTACTTGTTTTTTCTTTCCGACAAATCTTCGAAAGAATTCGTTATTTAAATTGTTTTAAAACAAGGTCGAATATTTTTTAAATATATGCGTACTTATATATGTACGAAGGAGTTACTTGTGATTCTTTTCTTTTTTTTTTTTATCGATTCGTATGAAAATTAGAAATATTCAAAGTCATGGTCTTAAATACTATATTTTTTTTCTTCTTTTTTTATTGACAAGATTTATTAGAGTGTGTTATGTAATGAACAAATAAAATACTAGCGTACAAAATAAAATAATGCATACTACTTAATCATTTCAACGAAGCTATTAGAGAAATGAATGCATAATAAAATCCAATATCTGTTACATCGATGATAATAAAGTTTAAATAATATTCTATTGAATAACGTCGATGTCTGATTCATTTAATTATAGGAATCATCGATCTCGCGTAATCGATATTTCGCATTCTCCGATGTAAAACTTTCTGCGGGGCATATACGGAAACTTGCATCGCACCGATTGGCATAAAAATACGCAAGCAGAAGGGCGAAAATAATACGAAAGAACGAACCGTTCACTCTTGGCGAATAAAACGTTGTTCCTCATCCGTGAGGAAGCTTTTATCGATCGCGTTCGATGTTAAAATTCTTGAAAGAACAAATTCAAAGAGAAAAAAGAAAAATTAAATACCATGAAAAAGAAATATAAAATAAACACGCTTAATAATAATAATGATAAAACAAAAAAGACAACAACTACCCCTACCGTATCTTAATTGTTCGTTCATCCCCCATGCTCGACCATCCTCCCACACGTTATTTTCATTTGCTACTCGATTAAACGTAAAAAAACAATATTTCGATTAATGCGACGACCTTTGCGATGAAACTTTGTTTTTTATTTTGTAAAGTTAAAACAAAAAATAATAATAAACGACCGTTAGAGTTTGTTCGAAAAAAATGTCAAAAGGAAAAAGAGAAACGCGCGCGTGTGCAACCCTTCCACCGCGAATCGAGTTCGTGAAACGTGAATACACATAAGCATAAACGCAAAGGCGAAGTGCCAACATAAAACTTTGTTTGCCCTTCGTCGGCGTAGCACTCGCTGCAAATGCAACTCACGAGTTTCGCTTCGGTGCGAGGCTGCTTGTTCGTAACGAGTACACAAGAGGAACAAAGATAAATAGATATAGTGGGAAAGAGAAAAGGAGAAAGAGAGAGAGAGAGAGAGAGAAAGAGAGAGAGAGAGAGAAATGGGGAAAGTTAACTGCACCGTATGAGTGCAACGCGTGCTGTTCCATCTTGGAGTGCAACGCATGCATCCCTATCGACGAGGATGACGAGTACCGAATCGTATACGCAGAATATATTCATATATGTGTGTCTCTATGTGTGTGCGCTCGTATGCGTATACGTGGATGTGTGTCGATGAATGCTATGGGCGATTTCAATGAGGCAAGCTCGAAGCCAAAATGTATATAGAAACATAGAACGAGAAAGAGAGAAAGAGAGAGTCTGTGGTATACTATAAAAAATGAAAAAAAAAAAAGAAAGAGAAAGGATGAAAAATAATTATTTATAGACTTCCAGTAAAAAAATTAAGGAAATATAATTTAGTATGAAAATCAATATACAATATACAATATAAAATATTATCCTATTCGCATTGTTTTTTATCACCGATAAAAAGGTTTAATTAAAAAAGCATAGGAAGATGATCGATTTATTTTTCTTTGTTATTATTTTTCTTTTACGTTCAATTAGTATAGTATTTAAACGGTTGTTAAAATAAAAAACAAAACAATTTTTTTCAGAGGAGAGGATTTAATGTGATGAAAGATGAGAGGTACTTCCAGGTATATTCAGGTTCCTGCGTGCACGCGCGCGCATTTTCTCTCTCCCTCTCTCCCTTTCTCCCTCTCTCTCTCTTCGTTTCTCTTTTTCTGTCTCTCTCATTCAACGTCGATACGACCTCGACGTGCCGGGGTGCAACGGCCTTTAAATCCCGGCGATTTAATCACAGTCGAGTTCCAAGGGCGGCTAAGAATTTTACGTTAAATTTTTCATTTTTCTCGTACACGACGATGGGGCATAATCTGGTGTTATTCACCTAACAACACTATCAAATGGTTCTTGTTTGTATAAGAAAAAGAACAAAAACTGATTATAACATAAAGAGATATTTATTTAATAAGTCAAAGTTATTGAACAATCTTCTTTGATAGCTAACTAAAAGGATTAGGTATAGTCGAAGGCACGAAAAAATGAGTATTTTTAATCATTTTTTTACAAAGAATAATTTTATTTATTTTATAAAGCTAATAATATACAAAGTTGTTATGTAATGCTTCAACTTGACTTCATTAAATTTTAAAAAATTAATTTTGGACGAAGTTATTGCCATTTTTGTTGGACCCCCTTATCACAAGTAATGCTTTGCGGTGACCATCATAACTTTGTTTCGAAACAAAGAAAAATCTTTAGTTTAATAGTAAATCTAGTACTTAATCGAAGTTTTAAATATTTGACAAAAGTTCGATTTTTTAAGGAGAACAAATCGATTAAAAGGTAACCTTTGTTCTCTTTGAAAATTAACAAAACATAGAGACAAATGTAAAGAAACAATAATAGATAGATAAAATATATGACAATTCAATGAGACCTAAGTGAATAGGATATACAAATGAAACTCAAACGAATTCAAATTCGAATGGTGTAAGTAACTTACAACGAAAATCCGATATTACCATTCGGTGTATTATCCTAGTATAAGTTAGGGAGCTTGTTAACCGCAAAGCCAGAGTTCTCGTTCGTATTTATGAAGATAACTCGGTCGCGAATCCTGCGGGAGACAGCAAAGGGACGATGGGGACACAATTAATTGGCTGTACTCGAAACTGAAGTCCAAAGCTCAACGCGTACATCCCACAATGTTGGGAGACTTTCAAAACTTGTATATAGTCGTATGCCTTTCTATACAGAAAAAGAGAGAGTGACAAACAGAGAGAGAGAGAGAGAGAGAAGCAGCTTTAAGTTAATCCTTTCAACATGGAGACACAAATATAGACATGGTGCATGCTAATCGAGATCGCTCGTATTCTTTGTACGCACAATCTTTCATCTCTGAATGAAATGTCACAAGTAATGTAGATTCCTTACTATTTTTTATTTTTTTGTTTATTTTTTTATCAACCCATTACACTGATTGTAATAGTAAAAAGTTTAACGTAAGATTGACTGCGAGATAAAATTTATAATATTACAAAGATATGTGTAAGAAGTTTCTAATATAATATTGTATGAAAAGAAATATTTTAATATTAATTTCATACTTTTTCTTACAAAATGCTTATATATTATATATAATTTATAATAATTTGAAAAATGAGATTTTTCGTTTACTCGTTTACTCGTGTTCAACATTTAATTGATGATATATTATTTTATCGAGTATAATGTAATTAATGTACTTTATGTTTCTCATTATTTAAAATCATTCATCTTTATCGATGCACGCATCAATCACTGAACATGAGTTTCACGTGATATATGCGATAAATTAGCCTCTATTTAGCCAATATTGAAGTTCACAATACAGGACGAGCATAGAAATAGCCATTATAGGAGTAAATCGAACTTACTGTAACATAAACGCAACATATGTGTATTCATCTATCTATATGTGAGTTAAAAGCGTTGAAAGTGTTAATACTCGACGTGAACGCTTGCCTATTTCCCGAAGACAATGGATTACGTCTAGCTCTGAGAGGCACATTCAGTATATTGAAAATTTGCTAGGAACGTTGGTCGATCGATCGAACCACTTTGCAGTGTCGTCGATGGACGCTTTCGAAGTGAACTTTTCAATCACCAAATGTATTTAAACATAATGATAAATCGAAATCGACCACTCTCAGCAAAAGATTTCGTACTACGAAAAAAAATATATATTCATATATTAGAGAATTTGATTTCATTGAAATTAGATATTAAATATATAAAACTAAAAAAAAGATAAAATATACATACGTAATTTTTTTGTTTTTTTAATAAATAAATGTAAGAAGAAAGAGATAATTAGAGATAGAGTGAAAGAGAGAGAGAGAGAGAGAGAGAGAGTGTGTGTGTAGAATTTTCCTTTAGAAGAAAAATCCATTCAATGGCTAGAACATAAAGTTTTTATTTTCTTATTTCATTCGGGTGGTTTAATTAATTCGCTTTGATTGAAATTTTATTAGAAATCGTCAAAGTCCAACACGCGATACTTTCTCCTTTTTCTCTCTCTCCCTCCCTCTTTGTCTTTGTTTGATTTCTCAATCTCGGGACATATGGAAACGCATGCGTGAAACATAGTTTATACACGTTCCGTATGTAGTAGGTATAGATATACTTCCATTCATCTCTAATGCCTCGGGCACCCTACTGTTTACCAATTTATTTTCCTTCCTTGTCCAAGGTTTCCATGGGAAACTATACGGAACGACACCTATTTGCGAAAATGTAGTATATATACCTGATCGAAAGATCTTATTCATCTCTTTCTTCTTCCATTATCTTCTCTTGTTCTCTCATTAAAAAATTGAACAAAGAGTTTAGGATTCAAAAATCGTGTGTTAAATTAAACGATAACCATCCCATATAAAATTATAATATATTATATTATATCTGAGATCTTAAACTTTGTTAGGTATAACCCATTCAGGATGAATAAATTTCACTAATGAGAAAATCTACTTATCTCATTATCGAGGTAGTTCATAGTTCATTGAGAATGTTAACTTTCCGTAATGGTTAATTCGACTATTTCGAATATGTCGCTTTAACAAGATCGCTATAATTATAGATTTACATCTAACTAAAATAAAAAATAGTAAATACGAAAAAAGAAAAAAAAGGAAACGGAGAGTTTGCTATATAAGAAGCCATGTTCCGTTCCCAGGAGCTTTCCGGTGTCAGACGTTTCCTGTGTTCCTTTCTGCTCTTCTATATACCTATCGATCCTCGGTCTGCACCCTCCTCTTTGTGCCACCAACTCTCTCTTATTCTGTCCTTTTCTGTCCCTCTTATCCTCTCCCTTCATCACACCATCCTGTTCTCTCTCTCTCTCTTTTTCACTTTAACGTTCAGTCTCTCCTACTTTTCTCTCTCGCACTCATCTCCAACCCTCAATCTATCTTTCTTCTTTCCTCCCTACCTTTACCTTCCTCTTTACCTACCTTTCCCTTTCCGTCCCTCGTCGATCTATATTGCATTCGTCGTACTCCCCACCCCCCCGCCCACCCTCATCTTCACCCTTACCCCACGTACCACCAGAATGTCCTCGGAACTTACGCCACGGATAGCGTGTAGGGTAATTTTCCTTCCATATTTATACGCACGTCTCTCATCGAGAAAAGTAGCTGCTTTAAATGTTCTCTCCTTTTATTCTTCCAAGGGTTAACCACGTTTAATACATTCACAGATTATCCAAAGAATGAACTCAACAACTATTGATCTTTCTCTCAATGAATCATCATCCATCGTCCTTCATCTGTGCCGATTGTTCTCGTCATTTTTTCTCCATCAGTCGTTTTCTTTTTTTTTTGTCCTAAGTTCACTCATCATTTTTGAAGATTCAGAAACATTTCTCTAATTGTATATTCGAATTCGAATTTCAGTATTAATTCACTAGATTACCTACTATCATAAATATCAAATTACCAACGTTGTCATAATTTATACGATGAGTGATTAACTTCTATCCCTAACAGGACTAGTCCGTCTAACTGAAACGTCTAATCCCTAATACATCCATTAATTAATATTATATCGTGCTCATCCAACTCCTCATGATACCTATTTAATAGTTTCCTACTAGTTATTATTAGCGTATAATCTCGTTAATATTTTTAAATTTACAATAATTTTATTTATACACATCGTTTCAATTGTGTTCTTCGAAGAAAAAGACACCAGTTTTATTTGTGTGGAATTTATAACGAGAACAGAATTATTTTAGTTTCCTTTCGTATTCCGTATCGTGAGTGGATAGTACAAGGCCACCTATTTATAAAATCATTTGAAAGGAAATTCTTTGTAATATGCATTTATACTATGCAGAATATTCTTTTTTTTTTCTTGTATTATCTTATTTTATGCATTATATATACTTTATATATAATTCAAGTTCGTGTATTTAATTGTAAGATTTTATAATGATAATAATTTATATATTTTTTCATCGTCCAGCACCAATAAAATAAACTCCTCCTTCAATGCTAATTTTCTTCCGTCCAATTGTCTATTTGTTCTGTTCTCTTCAAACTAATCGTAAGGCTTCAGATAATCTGATCTAAATGAAGAACTCGGAGGTACTAGACAAAAAGAACAGATAAAAAAGAAAAAGAAAAAATTAGTCCTAATTGTTCTTCCACTTACCTTCGGTACCATCCTTTGAAAGTTGTCTTTTTACTTTTTCTTTTTTTAATACTCCCTCGATGAGAATGAATAATTTTTCACAAGAAGAAATTTTTCCAGTCAAATCTATTTTATCGACCGCGAAGACAAATTGTTATCGATTTAGAAAGTTGTTTTCTTTCACAATAATTAATTAACTGAAATGAAAAGATCTTGACGATTTAATACAAAAATCTTATGCAATTTTCGTTTTTCTATTTCACGAAAGAAAAATAGTTTGGACTTTCTAAAGGAATATATTTGACCATTCCTAAACTATTTTTTCTTTATCTAATCGCAATGATTTATCTCCACGTTCAGGTCGACAACTTTTTATCCATCTTACACGATTTCACATCAACGAAGAAACATTAGATGATACTCGTTTCATAATTTTACGCAATGCATGTGAGGGATGCACTAGGCTATGCACTAAAACACAGAATATCTCAAAAGTAGCTTTACCAAGGAAATAAAAACAATAGACCAAACTTGAATATTTTTATTTAATAGAATTGCAATATTTTTCAATTATTCATTCGAAGATATAAATTTTGATAATACATTGCATATCACATGTTTACAGTTACAGTATCGATTAAAAAAAATATGGGTCCATGAATCCCATTATTCTGAATACCTGGTAATAAAAATATAATAATGTTTTTATTTTACTAAAGCGATTTTTGAAAAACCCTGTACGATACTTTATGAAACGGGTCGTATGTACTTATGTATTTGGATATATGCAAACGTGATCAAAATAATGTATTGCAGGAACGAGTGGTTGACAAAAATCTCACGACTCGTGTTACAGCACCAACTTCTGTAGAACGAAATAGATACGTTAGATTTGACATAAATGGTATTACTTATGGAAATGACTTTCATTGAAATTTCATTCATTGAAATTTATCGATCATATTGATCATATTGATGTTTATTTCCGTCCAATTAGTTTCATCTGTTCTCGTATTGCATAATTTTGCAATACATTTATGTATTATATACTTTACATATATAAAATGAAAAAAGTTAAATAAATATACATACATACACATATATTAATAAATCAACATTGATACGTATCAAAAGATTTTAATTTCAATTCGTAATTAATGCACGAATCTAATCAATTTTATTTAAGGATTTTTAATATTACCAAAATTTAAATATAACATTCCGTTACAATAAAAAAAACATATTCCATTAACATATTTATCAAATATTGGATTTTCTGTCCTCCAAAATTTCACCTATCAGTAAACATCGATGCGTATAACGTATACCTATTAACGTATCTATTAAATAAACGATGTTATATTCGTTTTATAATTGACATTAATTTGATGAACGGCCAATAACAATAGTACGAAACTAATTGACTTTACTATCTCGAAAATTTCATCATCGTGTACGTACACACACTCACGCACACGCACGCACCCACACACACACACACACACACACACACAGATACATATATTTAGGTATTTTAATTCTGTTTTTAAAATTGATACCAATTAGATCAAAAAAAAAAAAAAAGAAAAATATGTTGATCGATTGCAAGAAAATGTAATCGGAATAGTATTAACGCATTACTTCTCACCGGGATCTTCCCTCCCCCCTCTCACCAGTGTGTTCTCCGTGGACACCACAGACACGAACCAAAAAGGTTAGGCTTGTACCGACGCTGTGGTTCGAAACCACCCCCGCCCGACAGAGAGAGGCCTCCAACACCGGCCGAGAAGAGTCTTTCCGCCACGTTTTCCAAAGCCGGGGGTCGTCTGACTCCCTTCCGAAGGCTGCTGCGTTCGCGTGGCGCGCGCCAGAGGGTGAATACTTGTGTAAGGTTGAAAGAGAGGGAAACAGGGAATAAGGGTGCCCGAGAAAAAGAGAAAGAAGGAAAAGAGAGAGAGAGGAAGAGAAGTAGCTAGAGTGAGAGAGAAAGAGATAGAAGGAGAAAGAGAGAGGGTGAATTTCGTGGGGGGAGGGGGCGTGGGGGTGCGCGCGCATACAGCCCTTCTATAGCAAACACGTAATCGAACTGGGAGCGCCGTGCTTCGTCGTCGGCTCTATCATCCGCGTACACGACAGGGCTGGATCCCTGACGAGAAACGAGTGAACAAAAAAGAGACAAAAAAAGGAAGAAGATATTACAGGAAGAAGGAGAAGAGAAAGAAGAAGAAAAGGAAGTAGTAGAAGAAATATATTAATAATAATAAGAAAAAGAAGAAGCGGCAGAATTACTACACGTGAAGAGGACTAAGTCAAGATAAACATATTAAGAAGAAGAAGAATTGGATATTATATTGTGAAATGAAAAAAAAGATTATATATATATATATGTGTGTGTGTGTGTAGTCAGAAGACTTTGGAAAATATCACTTGGATTCTTTTGAGCTCTGTTGAAGATTGGATTAACATGTCAGGGAGGAATAGACTAGGGCCTATGTTCTACTACAAAGAGGAAAAGGACCGTCCTTCTATTGCTACTGTTACTATTGCTGCTACTACTACTAATATTACTACTACTAATACTACTACTATTACTATTATTACTGGTTACTACTAGAGAATTTAGTGATATATCGTGATCGGTGGTGGCAGTGGCTAGTGCCGTCGTCGTAGAGTGGTGCCGTCTCGTGCTGCAGGTGCTCTTCTCGTGTTTGCTTGCTGCTGGTTGTGCTTGTGCTGCTTGCTGCTTGCTGCTGCTGCTGCTGTTACTACTACTACTACTACTACTACTACTACTACTACTACTAGTGGTGGTGGTGTATGAGTGCGCACAGGGTGTTGGTGGGTGGAAAAAGAGGGTGAGGGTGAGGGTGAGGGTGAGGGTGAAGAGTGAAGAGAAGGTGGAGGAGGAACGGTCGAAGTAAACGAAGGTTATATCATATTCGCGAGTGTGTACCGTGCGCGTTTTCTCATCTTTATTTGTTCCTTTCATTTTGAATAATTTCCTTTCCCCCCACCCTCTCTCTCTCTCTTTTTCTTTATCTCTATCTATATCTTACTGTCTATTTCATTTTCTTCCTTATCCGTCCAATTTGGTGGAGAAAAAAGTAAAATGAAGGATTTATTATTACAAATGAACGTTCCCGTTGTCTAAAGTCTACCGCGACGCTCGATATTACTCGATTTTTTCGAGGAATCGTTATAATACTAATCATCCGATTCGATCGTTTAAATCTTTAATATATTATTCCAGCACAATTCGTGCTATTAGAAA
This sequence comes from Polistes fuscatus, assembly GCF_010416935.1. Lineage (NCBI taxonomy): Eukaryota > Metazoa > Arthropoda > Insecta > Hymenoptera > Vespidae > Polistes > Polistes fuscatus. The sequence continues at coordinate 2,148,731 of NW_025113107.1, read as the reverse complement.
TCCACCGGTTATTATACTCCCTGGTATTCGCAATGGCGTCGAACGTTACTTCGTCCAGGGAAGATTATTTCATCAGAGACGTCGTTGGGTTAATTAATATACGTCGAGTAAAAAAATTGTCGTCGTCGTCGTCGTTGTCGTCGTCGTCATCATCGTCATCATTATTGTCGTCATCGTTATCGTCGTCGTCGTCGTCGTCGTTGTTGTTGTTGTTGTCGTTGTTGTCATCGTCACCATCGTTCACGTGAGAAGAAGACGAGATGTTGTTACCTGATAGGTGCAGTTACGAGGAGGCGCGACGACGTAAACGACGACGAGGAAGAGAAGAAGTAGATCATCGTCGTGACTCGATCTGATCAACAGTGTTCTTTTTCTTTTTCTTTCTTTGTTTTTATTATTATTATCATCATTATGATTATTGTTGTTGTTATTATCTAACATATAAAACATCTCTTCGTATCCTTTATCCTACTCTTTCATCTTCTACTTCTTCTTCTTCCTCTTTCTCTTCTCTAATTTTCTTTCCTTAAAATTCCCCAATTGTCATATCTATCACGATGATAAGAATTTCTAAAAAAGTATCGACGTAAATCCAAGGAAAAGTGATATACCGATGTGTTCTCAAGTTAAAAGAAAACGCGTCCTCTTAATTCGTTGTACGTGCGCTACAAAAAAGATTTGTCGAAATAAGAGATTTTTGATGTTTGATACGTCGCGGTAGGACGCGATGGTTCGATTTGTGCAATCGAGGAAAGTCAAGAGGAAGAAGTGATAGTGCGAAAGACGAGAGGTTAGAAATAAGAAAAGGAAAATAAGAGAAATAGATAAAAGAGGATAGGCTTCGAAAGCCGGTGCAATAAGGATAAAAGAAATCAAGGTTCTAAAAGGGTAGAACCCGCGAACGAGCGGGATAAACTATTCAACCTGGCGGACCAAGAAGAAAGTGGCTCGGCTGCGATGCAGGGCAAGGAAAGCCCCGTCGGGTCCAACACCCAGGAGACTCATCAGTATGTCGGCCCTTATCGCCTTGAAAAGACCTTGGGTAAAGGGCAGACCGGTAAGTCTCGCTGTTGTTTTGTTTTTTCTTTCCTTTCCTTTTTATTATCTAACAATGATCTTCAATCTGGGGGGATAGGGGGCTGGGAGGAGGGATAGTAATATTTCCCTAGCCCTAACTCTTCGACCAAGTTTCTTCTTATTTATTTCTATGAAATCGGAACAGCATACTCGACCCTGCTGGAAAGTGGAACAACCGTATACATACACATACGTACATAGATATATACACGTAGTGTGTAATGAATAGATGAATGATACTATATCTATCTACATGTGTTATACTTATCTACATTTAAATATACTTACCGATGTTATAATCTATTCAATAACATTCGTTAGACGTTCTATGTTGGTTGACGAGTTCATTTTTGAAGGATTGTATCAACCCTTTGGGAAATACGATGCACTTACACACTTGTTCAGCTTGAAGCACGTACACTCACGCGTCATTTTTAATTAACGAGGAAATACATAATTGTACTTGTTATCTTTCATCGTTCCTTGTACTCCCTCTGATGCACTAGCTTCAATAGACAAGTTGTCGTTGATAAAATTTAGTTGAATTTTCTGAATTGATGGTACTAAAGTTTTATAAATAATAAAGTAACTTTTAGAGGTTTTATATTGTACCACTGTACGATTCGATCGTTTCACAAACACACACACACAAACACACATGCATACATACATTCAAGAATTCAAGAAAGTGGACTTCACTCCAAGTCTTTGTTGTTCTTAAGTGCGATTGGATTTATAGAATGATTAGAAAGAGGGAGAAGAAAAATGATAAGTATGTATTCGGTTGAAAAAACACTTTGAAAGACGATGGATCGAAATAATCCGATCTTGATTTTCTTCAATCCTAAAATACCTCTCAACCGGCTATTCGTGACTGAAGTATACAGCATACGCTGAAAAATAAGCGTTAACAATACGTATACATATACACGTATTATACGTAATGTATATACTATACATATATATAGCAAATACTGTTTTAGCGACACGTTCTGTTTAATCCTGTGTGAAGGATTCACCGTTTAATTTAATATTCTTTTTTTCTTTCCTATTTTCTTTTTTTTTTTTACAAAGGATATCGATAAAACTATGATATATTTGTTCCGTGGAAATATCACAGCAATCATCCTACGCTTCGTGCGCTTGTCAACTTTTATGTTGGACAACCCAAGTGGAAAGATGACTATTTCCTATCTTTCTTTTTCTTTTACTTTTCCTTTTTTTCGTTTCTTTTTCCGTCGTATAGATAAAAGATGGAAAAACACTCGCAAGTTTGTTCGATTGATTGAAAGTAAATTTAATTGTGTGCGAATGAAGAAATGATGTTTTACTGACATTTACTGAATTTGTTAAAATTAGGATGAATGAAGATATTTTCTAGAGTATCATTCACGTTTTTATTTAGGGTTAATTTTTTATTGTAGAAAGTATATATTTATACTTTGTAAATATGTACATACCTATTTACTTATATACATACGCACAAAAACAGCCAGAGGAGTGTATAGCTAACTCACATAATGTATTAATCGTGGCATTCTCTTATTCTTTTTTTTCTTTTTTTTTCTTTTTTTGTTCTGCGAAACAATAGCTAGACCGTATCAAAGAGAAACAGAAAACGGGAATAGTCGACGACGCCTCTTGGTAGTTTCCAACGCAACGTCACGAGACAGAAAGATACTAAACAGAAAGATCGGTTTCTTTATCGTTGAGTTAAATAAAAGAAAGGATTGTCAGTGAATAATTATTTTAATAAGAATCTTTCAATTTTAAATTTATAATCAGAAATTGTAATATCCGAATTCGAGGTTATTAATCCTCTTTGGAAATTTTTAATCACGCGTATTATTTCTTTTCCTTTTTCTTTTATTTATCATAACATTTGTTCAGATTTTATTTCGAAATTTTTCTATCTTTTTCAAATATCTTAGTTTATTTTATTTATTTATTAAATTCACGTAGAATATTTTCTTTTTAATTATTTATATTCTTTTCAAATATTTTTATAAATAATATCACAATTATTTGTAAATGAAAATCTAACAAAACGATAAATCTTGTTGACCCGTTTGATAATAAGTATATATCTTTTTCTTTATAACAGACGTGAAATAATAAATTTGTTGTCGTTCGAAACATCGTGGAAATAAAAGTTAATCGAGAAGTCGTACTTCTTTCGAAGATATTCGCTTTTACGATTTCTCGATCTCTTGATCTCTTTTTCTATCTTTTTCTTGCAATTTGAACTTACTTTTACGTCGCTTGCGTATCTAGTACATTGTAGGGGTTCAATAAAACATAATCTTTTATTTCGTTTTGTATTGTATTTCTATGTATACAGTGAATCACAGAAGTATTCATACTCCCATTGTCAATCTTAAATAATTGATTTTTCGTTTGCAATGCAATATTTTTAAATTCATTTACGCGGTAACATATTTTAGAATTATTAAACTTTGATATTGATATTAATTTTATTGCAAAAGAAAACATTTTGTTAAAAAGAAAAGTAGAAATTTTATAAATACTTCGGAAACAAGGTCATATCAGAAACAACCACCACTTAAATTTACTTTATATCAATTGTAGAATTTAAAAGTGCTTATGTAAATACTCAACAAGTGTGAAAAAAAACAGAAAAATATTAGCCATAAGATAGTTATCGAACAACAAATATATTCTCCTACATTTTTAAGGCCAAAGTAAAAGAAAAATCAAAGTTTTATAAACAGAGCCAAGGTATCGCGAAAAGTTTGAGGCAACCCAAACCAACGTGATACATATATGTATATACATATACCTAATTAAAGTATACTCGAAGTACAACACCCTTACATATACCAGATTAGTGTAGCATAATGAATGGTAGAAGAAATAACAGTACATCATCGTTAACTCATAAAGTCTCTCGTGAAATACAATTTTAGTTCATATAAAAAAGTTAATTAAAATATTACCAAAAAAAAGAAATAAGAAAAGAAAAAATAAGAACATAAGACTAGGTAAAACATTTTATCCATTTATTATCAAATTATCGGTAGTTATAACGTTGTAATTAAAACAGATTATTACTTATTGGGCTTGATATTGGATCATTACAACCCTTTAGAGATTTCAAATAGGATTATCATTAAAAATGTAAATATTAGCAAACGTGAGATTAAAATGATTGAAATTCTAGATACAAGATAATATAAATTAGATACATACATATATTCATTAGATTATGGGACATTGAAATATGTTACAAGAAATGGCGTTAATGATAGCCAAAAAGGAGGTAGCAAGGGTAACATGTGGTGACAATGTGGTGATAAATACTGGCTAAATTTAGATAATAGAGCGTGTAAACTCTGTCACAGACAATTAGAGACTTTGGAAGGCCTAATAAGTAGGTGCGATCAAATGTAATCAAAGATATTATTAGAACATTTATTAGACCAAAAAGGGAACGTGAAAATCAATGAAACGGTTAAGAATTATGTTCGATAATAATGAAAGAAAGCAGTAACGTATAATAACATGGATCATAACAATGAAGTAAAACGAATGAAACGAAAATAAACTAACCATCTTCGTTTGATTTTACCTCAATTAATCTTTTAGGTTTTGCTTAGAGTAATAATAATGTTTCCTAACTAATTAGAAATTAAATCTAAAAAGAAAAGTAATTATTGATGACCCAAATCAACTCATTAAAATGTTTAGACTATGGTGTTCGCAATGAACTACTACTATTTGATAAAATAAGATTTATTTGAGGTATGTGACAATAAGATATGTTGATAGGACGAATGAAATTCTATTCGACGTTCTAAATTCCTTAGTCAAGGAATGAGTAATGAAATAGCTGGTCGTCGTGCTATGAACATGGTTTGAATTATAAGCTTATACTGTGTATATATATATATATACATGTGTATGCATTTTTGTGTATCTGTATGTGTATGGGTGCGTGTACAATGGTCGAACGGTAAGTAATCGATGAAGACATTAACGAAAGAAGGATATACTATAGTTACAATAGCATTCTTCTGAGAGAGGTACTAAACGGTGCAGCAAAGAGAGTACGCGGATTGGACGAATGGGCGTGACGCGAAAAATCAATAGGATCGAAGGTGGTAGACTAAAGAGATGAATCGGTGCAACGTTGTTCTTTCAGTAAGGTGTGATTAACACCATTCTCATAATATTCTTATAATATATGAACACGTAGACGATTAACTGGCATTTATATTCAATTCTTCTTAGAACAGCGAGTACGGAAACTACCCCTATGACAACTTGATACGTTTCTTTTTTTTTTCTACAATTTTTTGTGACTTAATTTGTTGATAAACAAATATTCTAACGTATAGTTTGGATCTTCTTATTATATATATATATATATGAATATATACTTAAAAGGTAATTAAATAATGTTTAATTGATGGAATCCAAATGTATCAATTTAAACCAGTACAGAGTATATATTATTTTTCGTTATTTTCGTTTGAATTATAAATTAAGTTATTTTTTTAAAGAAGAATTTAAAAAAAAAAATAAAATTTGATTTTATTATTTTTTATTATTACACGTTTCTTGATTTGTGTTCAAAATTTATATACAACGAGATATTGAATTATGTATTCGTATGATGGGAATATATATTTGTACATATTATTACATACTTTTACGTAGATTTTGTTTCATATTTTTTCATATTTTTAAAATTTAAATATTTAAATCCTCCGGTGTTTAATTGGAATGTCTATTGTAGATAGAAAAACTAATGAAAGAAAAGTAGATAGAAAAATATGAAAGGTTTCTTTTTTGGAAAGATTTGATTTCAAAGCAGTTAGAAAAGAAAAGGGGAAAGAAATAAAAAAGGTGAATGGCTTTGAATCTTTTAACGTTGTTTGAAAGATCCATTTCCAACGGCAACGAACTTTGTTCTTTCTTAGCGAAAGCATCACCATCCACCTTTACTGCTTTCCGTCGGATAGAATAAAAAAAATTCTTCGGGTAAATGGGATTCCCTCGCGATCAAATTTGTTCAAAAACGAGAAAGAATGAGCATGTCCAAACGATAGAATTAAATGTATTTGTTTAGTTTTGAATCTTAATACATTCGTTCAAACTATTCTTCTTTTAATAAAATTAACCATGAAATAAAAAACAACATAATTTTAAGCTATTTTTATTCATTCGTTCATACATTATTTCCATTTACTATACTAAATTTGTAAGTAGAAATTCTTGCAAATATGAACAAATAATATTTTTTGTCGAATAAAAAGAAAAATGCAATTTTTTTCTGTATGCACATTCCTTTCATTATATTTATCGTTAAATCAGTATTTAATATGTTTGTAGATATAATTATAATTATAATACAAATTCGACGAAAATCAGAGAAACTCATTTCCCCGAAAAAAAAAATAAAAAAATGAATAGTTCTTAAATTTAATCTATGATCATATCTATGCAATGAAGTGTTAAAAAAAAAAAGTAGATTATTACATCACATTTATCTTATCGCTTGTTAATGTTAATCCGAATCTAGTAGATCGGTTGGAATATTTTATTTTCTTTTTCTTTTTTTTTTCTTAATCCCTCGTGAATAAAGTTCAACTCTTTCTACCGTATTTTATTTACAAGTTCAGAGTGAAAAGTATGGATGTTGTTTTTACGAGCGTTTCAATATCGAGCATACACATATAGAAAGAGAAAGAGAAAGAGGGAGAGAGAGAGACAGAAATACGCATAATCACATACACATACAAATATATATACGCATACTTGCATACATATATACCTATCTACATACACACAGATACACACAACGTCGATTGCATTTCACATACTGCAAACACTTTGAATAATAAAGCGGCTAGCGTGTATATACTTCGGTGCACCCTTCTGCTATTACGTTTTGTTGAAGGGTACAGGGAAACAACGAGCACAGGTTCGTACTTACATTTAAGCACACTGTATATCCTGCAAGGCTCGAAGGTATTTTCATTTTTCCTACGATGATTCTTTCTAAAATATTTCAGAACAAAAGAAAAAAAAATAACATTATAAATATACGTTCTTGTTGCAGAACATTTTATTTTTATTTAAATTGTTTAAATGGATCATTAGAGTTTTGTTGATTACATTAGATACGATAATGTAATATGCATGTAAATATATTTTTATTATCTAGTTTTGTAAATGGAATTAAGATGCAACGAAATAATAAAATGCATCATTTTAAGTTGCATCAAACAATATCGATAACAACGTTTACGCCCTTAAATCAATCTTTAGTAATTTTTAATCAATTAGAATGAACAATTCTTCTCGATGAATTCATTTTAAATCCTAAAGTACAAGCAAAGAGACAGATTTTTGGAATTTGTAAAAAAACTTTTACTCTCATCCCCGTTCTTTTCAAGATTACCTTATTCGTACGAATGAAATTTCTCTCTCTTTTTTTTTCTTTTTATGTAAAATTGTAATAATTCTTGTAGAAAAAGAAAGGAAAAAAAAGCTTTCTCGTCTAATCACCTTTCCATCTTGATAATATTATATTTCGAAATAAAAGTTAACTCCTATTGGCAAAGATTTAGCATGACTACGATATTTGACCTAAATCTCGATTGCCAAAACTTTTTCGAAAAAGTTTTCTTACTTCCTGTACGATATATGATTTATTCCGTTTAATTTTTTTTTTTGGTTTTTCTACAGTTTCACAGACATTTTGAAAGAATTTCGGAGATGTTTAATTCACTTGTTCTATACTTTTAACAAACGTAACTTATGAACTTTATTTTTTATTTCTTGAATAGAATGACGCGTGTACGCTTACGCACGTGAAAATATCATTTTATTTCCTTTTATGATAGTTAAAATAGCTACTATCAAATAATGCAATTCCATCCAATCATGTTAGACATGTAAAAACATTGTTAAAAGAACAAAGGAAAAAAAGAAGTAGAAGAGAAAGAACAAATTAAGAGTATCGAATTAGTTGTATCAATAATTAGATGAAACACATAAATTGGAAAATATCGAGAAATAATTCGATATGTTCATGGGTCAGCTTCCCCGCTCCCTTACCACCACACACCATCCTTTCATTTTCGTAAATGTATTTTAAAAAATAGACGAAATAAAAAAAAGAAAGAAAGGAAAGAATTGGTTCGAGTAAGAGGAGTGCACTTCATAAACTCATTTGCATATTTTCCAGAATTTTTACGATATAAAAACAGGAATAAAACATGAGAGAGAGAGAGAGAGAGAGAGAGAGAGAGAGAAAGACAGAGGGAGAGGAAGAGAAAGTTTTGTTCTTTTTATACCTCCCGTTTTCTTTTTTTTCTATTTTGTATTTTATTTGAACCTTTTACTACAAATTATTCTCTCGATTTGCATAAATGCTCGATAAAAATGGTTTCGAGGGTGAAACTTAGCGATTTCAGAGAAATGTTTGGAAATAAAATCGAAATAAAAAAAAAAGAAAAAATACGTTTACCGTTCATTCATCGTAGAGAATGATAGTGATTTTTTTCTTTTTAAGGAAAGCTGTCTTGATAATTTTTTAATTATACACCATGACGTATATTGTTACGTGTGATTTCGCGTATTATTTTTATTTATTATTTTTTTTAACAGAAATTTATTTAATCGTCGAGTGATGAAAGTTTTAATATATAAATAAATTTCAATATGCATCGGATTATTACGAGATTTTAATTAAAATGTACGATTATTCCAAATATCACATTCGACCATTCTACTGGAAATATCAACGTGTAAGTTCTTCATATTTTTCTTCCTTTATATCTAATTCACGTAGCCAATTACGTCAAAGAAAAAAGGTTCAATCGGATTAGAAAATATCAGCGAAACCTTACGTAGACGTTCGTCTTTCTACGATGACGATGAGTCAAGAACATAATCATTGAACTTGTATGTACACGTGTATTTTACTTACACGCGATATACCGGGTGTATATGTGAGATTTCGAAATAACTATTACTATACTTTTCACATTTGATGAAAAGAACGTGTAATTAAAAAGCACTTCTGAAAGTGCACGCTAATTCTCAATTAATGAGGTAAATATTGAAATTTTTCGTTGACCTTAATTTCCTTGTCATTGTATTCTTTCAATTCGTTGATAAATTAATACGTTTCTAATTAAATTATCGAACTTATTTCAATAAAAATTCATTCAATTATTTGCTTGCACATTTGTCAAATATATGAATGGGGTTGATTTTGTTATTTTTGTGTATAATTAATAAAAAATTATAAAATTGTTAATATTGTAAATATAATCTTTAACTCATTGACTGCCAAGCAAATTTTACATACAATAAATTGTTATTAAATTTGCTAACCAGAAAATAAATTTCGACAATTATATGAAGTAAAATATTATTAAGTTTACTTCATGTATTACAAAATAAAATGTTCATGTTATTGAAATGAAAAATTTGATCAGGATGTGAGTTCAACTTATTTAAAAATGAAAAATAGTTATTCTCTGAAATATTCCGTAGGTATGTATAATACGAGTATACATTTAGTTGCTAAGAAGGAAAAGCTGTTCTTTTGTCAAATGGTAAAAGATTAGGTAAGCTACTCATATATAGGGTGACCCAAAAGTCACTAGACCATTGCGAGAAGAGGCCATTTAAGACCCCACCATTTTCGAGAACAAAATGGTGGTCATTTGATAGACATAACCTATAAAGCTAATTAAAGATCATTTCCAAAAAGTATATTTATTGTTTTTTTTTAAGAATAAATGTAAATTTTTCATACATACATAAATAACTTCAAAAAGTTATTCTATTTTTAAATGGTTTAGTAACTTTTGAGTCATTCTGTATATATAAAAGTACGTAGAAACATCGGGTAGAATAAATTACTTGAAAAAGGATGTCGAGTTCCAACGCTTTGACATGGATTCAAGTACGAAACTTTCTGAGAGACATTCTGACAGATGTGCAAGAATAACTACGCCGACATAAACGGGACTTCCTCAATGTAATATTTTCTGGTAAACTCGTCGTTACATGCGTGTAACCACATAAACATTTTGTATACTTTTGTTAGCACAATTTGTATCTTTACAAATTTAAATAATCTATACATGTATATAAAAAAATCATAATAGTTTAATGTAAAATGTGTGATCAAAAATACAGGAAAAGGTGTTAACGTTAAATTTACATAAATACATTTAAGGATTACTTTTTTTTATTTTAGCATATCGAAACTATATTCTTATAAAATTATGTTCAAATATTTGCAATATACAAACGTGTATATATTTACCCATAAAAATGTGTCTAAATAAAATTGTTTAAATATAAGAAAAAAACAAAGAAATAACAGATATTAGAATTTCGGGAATATCAAACAATGCAATGTTACTATCGAGTTGATATCAATGAATCGTGCGTGATGCATGTCGTTAGTGAAAGTGCACTTCAATGTCCATCCGTGGCAGTAATGCAATTCTATCCGATTTGGCGAGAAGTGCGGCTCAGTCGACGCCAGTCACGAAATTACACGTCAGATATTGTACTGTAGGCTAAACCTTGTGTGATATCTCCCCTTGAAATATCCATCTTCGATTAAAACACGTTTCATCTGCCACAGTTGATGCAGTCTATGGATGGATGTGTTGTCCATCGATAATGCATCTCCCACTTCGAAACGTGCATATTCTCTGAGAACAAAGCAGAACCCTTTTGTTTCAACCCTGAACGAGTACCGTTTTTATTTTTGGGGTAGACCAAAGTAGACGGTTTCGAAGGATTTTTTTTTCCTTGGTAAATTTTTGGATCGTTGCGATTTCTCTTTTCCAATCAAAAAAAACATTCAGTATCGTTAGAATTTAATAAGATTGCATTGCAAGGAAATGTCAATTGTTTATAATTTATAACAATTGTTATGAATAATTTTGTTACTCATTGTATACATTTTAGACTTTTTTTTTAACCACCTGATAAATATATTCGTATAATTTAATAGAAATAATTATTCAGCGTGTTAAATTCGAATCCGATTCTGTGCATTTTTATCAGAGATTGCTGTTTTAATAGGTAATTTATCTCGTTGCACCGTATGCAAGACTAAGATGCATTAGGAATACACGGGAATGTGTTCAAAAGATAAAGAGAGAGAGAGAGAAGTAGAGTGTGTCAACGCGAACTTTACCTCAGAGTCTTGCTAAGTCAATTATGTACTGAATATAACCATATAGAATTACGGTTACCATCGTAATTGCATAGAGATACGTGGAGACTACATTTTAACGCGAATATCGTGATAATACGATTGATACTTTATTGATAATTAAAATTCAACTATAAAGATAACACCTAAAAAGAAATAAAATTAAAATAATAATAACGTATAATAAAAATCAATTAATTTTCTACTATAATATTTAATAAGATATCAGATTATTTATTTGATAATAAAATCAATCGGATGATATTATTTTGAAATAATATTGAATCGAATATTTCATTATAAAGTATGGTGTTAACATGGATATGATTTCCAATTTTATCAAATCAAATTAACAAAGAGCATATATACATATATGTATACAGGGTGTCCCACATAACTCTAGTCACGATTTTTCAAATACTTGCGATAATCTGACAAAAAAATACTTTAAACAAAAGTTGATCTGTTTTTGATTGGCTATACACTGCAGTAAAAAAAGTTCGAAAAAACTTTTTTTTTTAATGTTTGTTATGACTATATTTATTTTTTTAATTGCCACTTAGTATTTTTGACTTTACAGTATTATAGCTTATATTAATACGAATTCAACGATATAGTATACTATGGCCTTCGGATGACCTCGAAAGCAAAAAAATTAAGATTTAAACAGAAAATTATTTTACTTGCCGCCGGCGAATAAACGGCACAAGTACTTTTAAAAACAAATAACTTACTTATGTGTGTGATTTATTGTTACTTAAACAAAACACAAACAATACCACAGTGCTGTTTCAGGCCTTTTTGCGAATTTTTTTCACAATTTTTTCCAATCACAAACAGATCAACTTTTGTTTAAAGTATTTTTTTGTCAGATTATCGTAAGTACTTGAACAATCGTGACTAGAGTTATGTGGGACACCCTGTATATATATATAAAAATACCAATATACGCAAAAAATTAAGTTCAAATGAAAATAATTGAACAAAACGTAAACTATTATACAGGATATATATTTGAACCGTGTAAAAAAAAGGTTTAGGGGTTGTATTCACCGTACGTATCTCTGCAGACGAGAAATAATTTCATAAGTAAGAGTACTCCTCTCATAGGTTAATTATGCGTTTCGTAAAACGGTCTAGACTATACCGTTTTACCTTACTTGACACACACACACACACACACACACGAATATACACACACGTATTTTTATTTCTGTTCATAAATGGTTTGAAAAAAGAGGGGTGTTATTTTTCTCATTAAAAACGATTCAAACCTCGTCTTTTTAATTTTAATTACAAGACGAACGTCTCTCGAAATAACCAACGATATTTACTTTTCTCTTTTTCTTAAAACGTTAAACTTGCGAGTTAAGTAATTCTTTATCAATCAGACAATTTCAAATATTTTCGATCACCGATAACAAATGACAAGTTACATTGATCGTACGTGAACCTCGAATAGAATTGTTAGATTCGTAACGGAAATAAAAAAGGTCGAAGGACTTGATGCAATCACTGTCATCATTTCGAGATATGTATCTCTGATTCTATTTCTATTTCTCTCTCTCTCTCTTTTAAACAAAGATCGATGCTTCGAATTAATTCAACGGAAACGCTATATCATCGTCAACTATGCAAATCGTATCTATCGAGCCACCCTCCTATTAACCGAAACTATGCAATGGGAAAATATTCGTGGTAGAAAATGTAACTTACATTACCAATTGCATTATTTGTCATTTCGACATACTTTATTAGAAATATTAATAAGTTCTCGTTTAAAAGTTATTATTTACGAATTTATATTATATAATTGCACAAACTTTCGAGGTAATTATTTAATCTTTTATTTGAAATAATTAATAAGGGAAAAAAAAATAGGAAATATAGATAATGGGTAACGTGGTAGTGATGGTCCATTGTAATAAAAATTTATTTCAAAGAATTCGATATAATGCTCATATTTAGTTTGATTTCTTCTTGTTGTTTTATTTATTAATACCTTTTTTCTTTTTCTCATTTCCATTTTGAAGATTTGATGAACTTATTCGCGAGTACCGTTTTTATTCACAATCCCTTATATTATATTGATCAAACGTTTTAATGTACGTGTAATACTTGATAGCAGGAAACTACAGACGATACTTTCCTTTCTTCTTCGATCCTTTTTCTACTTTCCTTTCTTCCTTCCTTCCTTCCTTCATTCCTTCCTTCCTTCCTTCCTTCCGTAATCTTATCTTTGTGTTTTACACAGAAATAAAGAGCCTTATTTTTCCATTAAAATAAAAGAAATAAAAGAAACAAAAGGAAATATGAAAGAAAAATGAGAAAGAAGATTTGCATTATTCTACAATCGAATTCTCATTTTAATTTTAATGACAATTAAATGAATAGTACGATCAAAGAGAGAAATTATAATCGTTTTTGAATAATTAACAATAACGTTAATTCTATCAAATTAATATTTATGTTATGTATTTAACCCTTTGCACTCGAACCAACAACTCGAGACGATTTTTCCGCATATTTGGTGAATTTCTTACAGCAATCTTGAAATTATTTCACAACACAATTTAACGTTTTAAACTTTTATATTTTAACATATATATATATATATATTATTATATATATTTTTTGAAGTACTTCTTTAAAAGGATATATTAAACATTAAGCTCTGTATGTTTGTTGTTTCGTGTCATTTTTTATTGTTGTTCTATAAGTTATAATTTATGTTAGTGAATTTATTATATAATATATATAAGTGGTAGAAATATGAAACCACTCGAGAAACGATGTTTACTCGAGAACGTTTCTGTGTGTACACGTGCGTTCATATTCCAGCCCATGGAATCGAACCCCTCAAAGATAAGTTAAAGGTTCAAAGGGTAAAATGGGATAGGAGAAATTCGAGTACGTGTGGGTATATCGAATGATTCGTATTTTCTTATTATTATGTAAGTACTTAAAGGTAACACGAGAATTTCAGATAATTCGTGTACTTAGAGACAATGTCAAATGTCGATTCTTCTTATGGGGACTGGGGTGGAAATAATGCAACGATTAAAGAAAAATAAACGTTTATTATTATATCATACGATTATTATATACTCGCATTGAAATGATATTTTTTGTGTTTTTAATTAATATATTTTTTGTTAAATCATTTTTTTAAAGGATTGGTCAAACTGGGCGTTCACTGCGTGTTGGGCAAAAAGGTGGCGATCAAGATCATCAACCGTGAAAAATTGTCGGAGTCCGTGTTGATGAAAGTTGAACGCGAAATCGCCATTATGAAGCTAATAGATCATCCCCACGTTCTCGGCCTTTCTGATGTCTACGAGAATAAGAAATATCTGTAAGTCAATCATTTTCAATTACGAATTTATTATTTATCCGTTCTTTAATAAATTCATTATGATTCGAACATCGTTATATTGTAATTCTTATAAACGAACAACAACAAAAAAACATTTTTTGAATGATTCAGATTTGTTATTTTTATTGGAAATAATTTATTGATCTTGTTCGTTTAATTTATTTTTGTTTTTTTTTTGTTTTTGTTTCTTACTTTTTATGCAGATACCTCGTTCTGGAACACGTCTCAGGTGGAGAGCTCTTCGATTATCTGGTTAAGAAGGGTAGATTAACGCCGAAAGAGGCCAGAAGGTTTTTTCGACAAATCATTTCCGCATTAGACTTTTGCCATAGCCATAGCATATGGTAAGTTAATGTTTAATCACAAATGTTTTTTATTATCCTAACTGTAAATAAATCGGCTACATTTTTCTTTTATCATAAACAAGAAAATCTGTCAGGAAGAAAAAATATATTTAGTTCGCGAAGGATTGCTGACTCGGGAAGAAGGGTGAACCATTATTTTCCATAAAAATCATATTTTCCTATAATATTGGGAAATGTATCAACTGATGTTACTTTGTCGTGGGACTGAAATTTTTCTTTTCTATAAAAAGAAAACAATTAGTCCGAAATTTAATAATTCATACAAATTTATTTTAAAACGTTATAAATTTGTTCAATTGTTGTAACCATTAAATAGACATATTCTTCTGCAATATTTAATTACACAATCCTGAAGTTTAAAAAAAAAATTATTTCTAAGTATTATTTAATTATTTTCGATAAGAACATTCGCGAATTAGATAATTAATTTTGTAATTGTTCACTTATCTCAGAAGATAAAATGCAAACATTATGAATACCTGAATATTACTAATACGTAATACAATTTACAAAAACCTACCCCTTTAGAATTTCTTAAGAAGTTTATTAAAAGTAGACACGTAATATTCAGTTACGTAATCGAAACGTTCTTGGTCTCTCTCTCTCTCTCTCTCTCTCTACTATGAGTTCTACGAATTGGGTTAAGGATTCGTTTCTTAAGGAGTGAAATAAACGGGGGTGTGGGGGATTTGGAAACAGAGGAGGAATGGGGGGGGAAAGGAAGCAAAACAAAGGGCACACAGTGAGGGTGAAGTTCGGAAGGCCTAGTTGGCAAAGCGTATCAAGAAAACTGTGCCGTCAATCGAATATATTTTCTCTCTTGGGTTAGACCTAATTTTACAAGAAGAAGACGCCTAACCACCATTCGTAACATTGGTTTTCCTCCGATCGAATATTCCATTCATTCGTGCGAACGAATAAAAGATACCAAAGTTTCCTTATGGCGTATTCCCGATGGAAATTATGACATTAGCATGAGTTTAAAAAAATGGATAAAATGGAGATTCTGATGTTGTCATTGTGTGATCAAAAATAAATTTAAAAAATAATTCTTCTCTTTTTTTGGTTATATTTATGCCAATGTCATAATTATCACCGACGATACACGAGAACACACGTTTTATAAATTGAACTCAAACTCAGAAGTTGTTCTTTTTTGTTTTTTGTTTCTGACTTTTTCAGTCATAGAGATTTAAAGCCTGAAAATTTGTTATTGGACGAGAAGAACAATATTAAAATAGCGGACTTTGGAATGGCGTCGTTGCAGCCAGCAGGTTCGATGTTGGAAACAAGCTGTGGTTCGCCTCATTATGCTTGTCCCGAAGTAATCAGAGTAAGTATTGTCATTTAATGAGAACAAAATTGAATGCTCTATATTCGTTGCTCTCATTTAAACAAAAAAAAATTGTTAAATTTTAAAGAAGATTTTTTTCTTCTAATATGTGTATATGTGGTTTGTTTATTTGTTTTTTCAGGGTGAAAAATACGACGGTAGAAAAGCAGACGTATGGTCTTGCGGTGTTATCCTTTATGCACTTTTAGTTGGTGCATTACCTTTCGACGATGATAATCTAAGAAAATTATTAGAGAAAGTTAAACGAGGAGTGTTTTACATACCACACTTCGTACCACCCGAATGTCAGAATCTACTTCGAGGAATGATAGAGGTTGATCCGGACAAAAGATTAACGGTAAGCTACTTATCCAATAGTAAATCGAATTTCGATGTACAGTACATTTATTGTTCTAACCGCATGATCGTGTCTACTATCAGTTCAGGTTTGTACATTATCAATCAGAATGATTTAAAGCATGTGCAAATCAAATAAATTAATATATATGTGTGTATTATTCATATAAAATTAATACATATAAAAAAGAAATATATATATTTTTTACTTTTGTTTTTGACAATGGTGAGGCAAATGGTGACATTTTCGCAATAATCTAAAATATGACGTTTGCGTCAATTAATTGTAACAACGTCAAATTTAAATTTATACCATTAGGGTGAGCCGAAAAAATTTCGTGCGTTTATTGTGTTATAAACTGCATAATGGATTGTTTCTATGTAAACATTTACTTTGGAAATATTAATTTAAAAAAAACAACGCACGAACTTTTGATTCACATCCCCCAATATCTCGTTTTGAACGAAATTAAATTCGGACAAATATATTTATTGTTTTTTTTTTGTTTTCAGCTTGCCGAAATAAATAGGCACGTGTGGGTAACGGCAGCAGGTAAAGGTGAATTAGAATTGGAATTATCGATGATGGACGTGGTGCAAACGCACGTTATTCCGTCCGTTGACGCCATCGATCCCGACGTTTTGCAAGCTATCGCCAGTTTGGGATGCTTCAAAGAACGCGATAAACTAATTCAAGAACTTCTTAGCCCCAAGTAAGAGAACTTTCTAATCATTGTAATTGAGTAGGATAGACGTTTATTTAATTAGTATAACGAATCTAACATTTCTAATATTTATCGAGTTATTGAGATACTTTGTTTTTAATTGTTGATTTTAAATTCTTCTTCTTACTTTATCTTTTTTTTAAAAGAAAATTATTTATATATTTAAATAAAATATAAAATTTATTTAAAAGCATCCATACGCTTAATAAATGTTTACATTTTTGTAAAATTACCGTTCATTAATTATGACAGTATATTAATGATGTAACGTAATTGCAAATAATGGTGAACAAAATTTAATCTTATGATTTATTTTATATATTATACAATATATTATAATTAATTGTATAACAAAATAATACATCATACTTACTTATCGTAATTATTGATGAGTATAAACTTGATTGCATTATTGAAATTTATTTCTTCGAGATTATTTGCTCATCCTGAAATTTAAGAAAAGTAATTAGAGGAGAGGGAGGGGTTATGGAAACTATTAATATTTTTACCTACTTGTTTTTTTTCTTCTTCTTTCTTCTTCCTTCTTTTTTTAGTCATAACACGGAGAAAGTGATCTACTTTCTCTTGTTGGAAAGAAAACGAAGAAGACCGGCATGCGAGGACGAGCTGGAAGTAATGAGAAGTGGTGTAAGAGGATCCGGGGGACAACTGGAAGCCGATCCACCAAGGAAACGTGTGGACACGTGTCGTGTTAACGGTAGCACAGCACTAAATCTTGGACAAATTAGTCATGGTTCACCTTTGACACCTAGAAGACAATCGAGGTAAAATTATTCCATCGATTTTATAATATATTCTTCTTTTAATTTTACCTTTTTTTCGTTTCTAATTTACCTTTCTCTCTCTCTCTCTCTCTCTCTCTCTATCTATCTATCTTTGTCTGCTCTTTTCTATTTTTTTTTGTAAATCGTAGTTTAGTCAACGTTGACAGAGCGGTAGTTCTTTGTAACAAAGAAAAAAATAACAACGTTAACGATGGCAAATTTCTTATCGGTACTCTGACCCAGATCTCAGATTCTTATCATTTTTCGAATCGCAAAATTCTTTGAAACACATTGGCTTGAAGGAAACCTGAGAAATTATGTATATTATATATATATATATATATATATTATCTTTATTTATATTATTTTTTATTAATATAATTTTCCAGTTTTAAACGCATGCTTTCTTGAATTTCAAAGGTTTTCGGATTTCAATTGTTTAGTTTATCTTCTATTCAATATTCATGTTTTTTTTCGCGAAATATAATACATCGTTATTTTCAACGAAATTTTCATCCCAGAAAATTAAGTATTTTAATTTTGACGAGATATGATTAAACGCATTCATTATGTAATTGCGTGGCTCTCTAATTTCCTGTCTCTTTCTCTCTCTCTCTCTCTCTCTCTCTCTCTGTCTCTTTTATTATAATTTATTTTAATTTAGTTTAATTTTTTCTTTCTTTGTTTCCTACGCTAATATAATTTTCAAGGAATTTTTGATTGAAATAATGCTAATATTAGCTGTATTGAAACACGAGAATCTGTTTTATACATTTTAAGCAATTTACCGATTATATAAAATTACATTTTTTTTATTTGTTCTATTAATTCAATACAACGTTCGATCATAATTTTACAGCAAAGTTTTAAGCGTTAAAAAGCGTTTGATAGCTTTTGTTAGAAAAATACAAAAAACGTGTATACTGTATCATAATTTTTTTTTTAACTTTTTTCTTTAATGAAAAGTTCACTACAAAAAAAAACGAGATATAATTTTGTTATTCTAATTATCCTTAATACAATGTTTTTATTTAATTATTGTAAATTCTTTTATTTATAGAGTCTGCTCGAATTTAATAGACAAATTTTCTTTCAAAATTTTCTATTTGAATATTATTATTAATTCGTGGACTTATTTTAAAAACGATTAAAAATATGTTCGTAATTATCAGGAAAAATATACGTGAAAGCTTACCATCGGACGGACATTTAAATCGCTCAAAGTGTTTTATACAGCAAGCGTATATACACGACCTTAACTTTCCGCTGCGATATCGCGTGACTTTGTTGTTACGCCTTTGAACGTGTCGCGTGCTCGATATCACACGCGGTTCTCGTTATTTTTTTTTCTTTTTCTCTTTCTTTTACTTCTTTTATTTTCTCTTTTTCTTTTCTTCTATTTTCCTTTTTCGATCTTCTCGTGTTCAAACTGGCCGTGTGCTGCGAGTTTCGTATGGACGATTAACACGAGAGAAAGAACATCGTCGTGTACGTATGTAAATTACGTATGAACTTATGTATAATTTTTTTTCTTATTATTATTATTATTATTATTATTATTATTATTATTATTATTATTATTATTATTATCTTTTAATCGAATTTTCCCGATATCGTCTAAATTCGATTTCATATAATGTAATATGCGTTAATATTAATTGTTAAATTTTAATTTCAATTGAGTCATACGTAGATCGGTTGAAAAGTCTTGAGCTTTACCATAGAAACAATTTTATTTTTGTTTTTTTTTGTTCTTTATTATAAGAATAATAATATAATAATAAATTTCGACATAATCTAATTTATGTATTCGAAATATTTTGCACTAAACGATGATCGTACGGAAAAGAACAAATAAAAAGTAAATGACATTTGTTACTTTGGATGAGGTTAACTAAAAAAAAAAAAGGGATCATTTTATGCGAGAAAAAGAAAGAAAAAAAAATGATAAATAAGGAGATATAAAGGAGACAAAAAAAATTTTCAGTACGAGGCATCACGCAAGACGTTCGCCCAGTACCGGATGTCACACGCATGCATCTCACTCGCACGCATCGACACCTGGTGGTTCCCCATTACACGTAGCAAACGTGCCAGGTCTTCTGAGTCCACACAGATCGGTGCCAAGTTCTCACATAAGTCAAACAAGTGTTAGTCCTCATCGACTTTCGGCGGTAAGCACTACTGGTGGAAACGGTAATTCCCCGAGTCAAGGGGTGCCAACACCTACTCCGGCCCTGGCCAATGTCGGGATCGAATTGAACGATGTTCAACCTGGTAAGTCATTCTCTCTCTCTCTCTCTTTTTCTCTTTATCTTTTTTTTTCTTTGTGAAAATCCAATTAGCTTTTAGTAAGCTCGTTTACCTTTACTTTGTTTAAATATATGTGTGTATGTGTATATACATAAGGTAAAGGGTTGCTCAAGTCGTACCTCCATAAGAAAGCGTATAAAATATGTGCAATTTTATAAATAAAAAGAAAAGATATATTTTTTGGTAACACTTTTATTTTTGTAACATTCATTTTATAATATTTATACGCTTCTTACATATAAACGTAATTAATTATAATGAATGAGTATATTAGTACGACTATAAGAAGATATCAGGATCCTAAGTGTGATAGATATATATAATAATTAATAGTAATAATTAGATAATATATTAATTGATATTTATGTAGATAATATTATATGTATAGTAAAAAGTTAGTTTTTGCTATATTTTTATATACACATATATAACACAATATATATTTTATAACACCATATATATACTATATAAACATATGATATTCATAGAAATATATTTCAACATAAAAGTATAGGTATAAAATACGATTTGAAAATCTACTTTGAGTAAGATTAAAGACACAACACGTATCTTATTACAAATAAACATAGTAAAACGATAAATAGAATTATGAAGATAATAGCTCTGAGAAAATGATTATTTCAATATCACTTAATAAAAATACTTAAAAAGTAATAAAAATTGATCGATAATATATCGTTATAAAACCTATGCAAACATATGCAAAAAAAAATTATAAGAAAATAGCTATAACAATTAATTAACAAACACTAATTGCATGAATCAATATTGTCGAAGTTGCTAAACAATTAATTACAAATTTCAAAGGTTCTGTCTTGAGCAACATCCCTAACCCTATATAATAGTAAACGTCGAGAAATTTCTTAACAAGTTTTCTCGATGAAAATCTTCTTCTTCTTCCCCCTCTTCCTCCTCTTCTTCTTCTTCTTCTTCTTCTTCGTAAGCTGCTTTTGTAAACGATCCATAAAGAAGAAGAAGAAAAAAGAAAGAAAAAAAAGAAAAGAAAATATGGCAAAGTTGTTTTCCGTCAAGAATGTATCCATAAAAGCAATCTCGGAAAAGAATACAAACTGACTTAGACGATATGAATAAATCTAAATATTCGGGGTGTATGAATTTAAATGAACTTATCGATCGATCAATCGTCGTTCTCCTCCTCTCCCTGCCCCTTCCACCTTTCCCCTCTCAACATCTATTTAGCAATTCGATAAAACATAACTCGTTGAAAACTATTCTTCTCACGGAAACAACGATGAAAGTTTTATTTCAACGAGAGGATCGATTAATCGAAATTGTTTGATGTATTCCTCGAAAAAAATAGATTGATATAATAAAAGTATCGAGAAGAAAGGCAAATACAGCCGAACATCATCATTGCTTTGGCAAACGACGACGACGACGACGACGACGACGACGACGACAAAAACGAGCTACCTATAATCGAATTGATATCTGCACCAGACATCGCTTTTAAACCGAAACCACGTATGCGAAAGAGAAAGATTGTGGGATGAAAAAAAAAGAAAGGGGCAAAGCAAGAGAGAGAGAGAGAGAGAGGAAGAGGATGTCTATTCAAGTCTTATTCGAAATTTCAGTAACTTTCCAAATTATTAATTTTCCAAACCATACAATCAAATGCAATAATGCTTTCTATTTCTATCTCTCTCTCTCTCTCTCTCTCCATCTCTCTCTCTTTTTCTCCCTCTCTTTCTCTTGCATTCTATCTTTCTCTTCATTTTGGTAACGTTCATCGAAAATCCGTCAATCGCACTAACGTTTCACTTATCATTTCAAGTCCTTCCGAAAATGTAATTTTCCTGACTTTCCATTTCCCGTTTCTATACGTATACAAGGTGTCCTCAAATGCGACCTTTATCTTTCGAGAATAAAGAAAAAAAAGAATTTAATAATATATATATAATATAATTGTAAAATTTTGTTATACATTTTATGACATGATATTACGATTATACTGTGTTGGATAAAAAGAAAAAAAAAGTTATATTGATTAGCGATAATCACTTATCATATTAATTAAATTTATTAACTTATGATACAGAGACAGGAGTGTTAATAAAAAAAAAACTTCTAAAGGTATTTAGTTATAATAATACCAAATTAATTCTCCGATAGTACTGTACGAGTAGTATTAGACTCGTCTATCATAGCCGACTAATCTCACACACTACCCTAACACTTTCTAATCCTATCGAATTACGTCAGAAGGTCCCTGTGTTTCTCATCTTGAGAATATCGCGTGTCAATGTTTAACTCAGATTCTCCTGCTACGATGACATCAATTACGATAATGTTTCTTGAAAATAATCTATATTAACCCTTTTGGAATTTTTGTAATGATATTAAATATTAATAACTAATTACAATGTAATTTACGCTAAATTGATCACGAATTATGTGATATCTCGTTTTATAAATAAAAAAAAAAACAAATAAAGAGGGGGATTTACACAACTTTAAAAATAAATAACTTAGGGTTATATGTATTATATGTACTTTGGAAAATAATGTTAAAAACGATTCAACAAATTAACGACTAACGTCAAAGAAGGAAAATAAACTAAAGTAGAAGTAAGAAGAAGAAAAAATCGTCATTTGGACAATGTGTACTGCGAAATGCTCTTCTTCTTTTCGCTCGACGACGAATCGCGGCCGTTCCAAAGTGTTTGCACGAAAGTCCGAACAAAGTTCGTGCCGAGGGCATTACTACCCTCGTCGACGTCTGAGTACTGCGTTTTATCTTTTCGAACTGCTTTGAGACGCTTTAAAATATGCAGCTTGACCTCTGTCAAGCGTGGATTTTACTCTAACGAGAGAGAGAACATTGCACGAGAAATTTTTAGTCAAAGGGATGTGTGCTAACGTGTTACAAAATGAAGAAGAAGAAAAAAAAAACAAAGAATAAGAAGAAGAAGAAGAAGGAGAAAAATTTTACCACCAAAAATACATCCACAAATATAATATTTCGTATGTTGTTTTGTTTTACGGCGATTGAAAAGTTTATAGGTCCGACAATTAGATAGAAACAACTCTTTTTATTTTGGTTTGTCGGTCAAACACTTTCTATTATATTACTCTTAAAACTTTTTAACTCACGCTTGTATATACAAGGGATCCCTGTTTTTCTTTTTACCGTAAAAATTTTTAAAAATTTAAAAAAAAAATTGAAAATTTGCGCGAATACTTTTAAAAATGCTTTTTAAAATGATTAAATAAACAATATTGATAACATTATTCATTTTATTAATTTTATTAATATTATTATATCAGTATAACATTATTATTATTATTAAACATTGATGACACAAATACTGTCAAAAAAATATCGTCGAATTTCTTTCGCGATGAAACATACTGAATGAATCGTCGATTTCATCGATAGTTTAAAAAAAGAAAAATATATATATATATAAACATACAGAACGAATTTTAATTCAAACTTTTCTGTGTGCTCTTGGAACGATTCGAATTCGAATGAAAATAAATTTCGCATTTCCATATTTGTCCGTAGAATTCATCTCTCTTTCTCTGTCTGTCTCTCTCTCTCTCTTCTCTCCCCTTTTAAGATCCAACAGATTAATATACACTACAAAATTAAAAGAAGAAAATTTTGATTGTGTTCCAATAGAGGAATTCGATATTCGATGGTGAAGGATAAAAAACATATCGATGAAATTTCGATTCGTTTTACAGTGGTCGCAGTTTGTGTTACACCACCAGGTTCGCCACACACTGGTGCAGGTTCCGGTGCTTATCATTGGAGATCCCGATTAACCACCTTGAAGAATTCATTCCTAGGTAGTCCCAGATTCCATCGTCGTAAACTACTTACCAGTACGGAAGAGGTAACCAAAATTTATATTTAAGAATAATAATTCTTCTCCAATGAGAAACGTTTAACCATTTTAACAAATTCCACATTGATTTTTTCTCGTTTCAATTAAATCGAAATTGTTTTTAACATATATTTATTCTTTTTTTTTTTCAATTCAAGGTTCATCTCACACCAGATTCCTCACCAGAGTTAACGAAAAAATCCTGGTTTGGTAGTCTTATGACGACAGAAAAGGACGAAAACTTTACCGTTCTTGTTAAAGGAAAACCATTAGCTAGCGTGAAAGCTGATTTGATTCACGCTTTTTTGTCGGTAAGCTAATATTTTAATTATTTGTAATATACAATAAATCATCGATTAAAATAATCTAATTATGAAAGTACATTTGACTGAAAAAAAATTGACAATTTGGTATATTTTATTTCATATTAGAACAATTAATATTAGAACATAAATCGTAAAATTAATTATTTGTAATCAATCTTTTGACCCGTACTATCAGAACAGTTTTTTTTTATAGTCCATAATTACTAACGCATATATCTCTTCATATATATATATTTGTATCGATTCGCAGATAGCTGAACTATCTCACAGTGTGTGTTCACCAATGGCATTCAGAGTAGAATATAAAAAGGGTAGCACGGCACCTGCTATGTTTCAAAGGCAGGTTAAATTTCAAGTTGACATCAGTGGTATCACA
The DNA here is from genome assembly GCF_010416935.1 of Polistes fuscatus. NCBI lineage: Eukaryota > Metazoa > Arthropoda > Insecta > Hymenoptera > Vespidae > Polistes > Polistes fuscatus. The sequence continues at coordinate 2,123,604 of NW_025113107.1, read as the reverse complement.
AAACAGCCTAACGAGCCATTGTTCGCCATTACTTTTACGTTATTAAGTGGTAAATATTATATTATCATTAAAACAATCTTTTCTAATTTTCTTCTTTTTATATTAATATCAGATGATAGCAATTAATTCGGTACCTTTCTTTATTTTTCTTACACAAATTAAAGTTAATATATTTATAAAGTAATCATACGTCTGATCATTATTTAAAATAATTACTATTTATTTTTCCATTACCTTCCCGTCCCCATTTTCCAAACAACTTTGTTTAATTTATTGACGACCAAAAAAAAAAGGAACGACAATTTTGATACGATGAATTTAAAATATCATCTAAGTACCGAACTAATTTCTACATCGAATAATTTATCACTCGATCGCGACTCTTTGTATTTTTTTGTTTTATTTTTTGTTCCATACAAACGAAATTCTTTCTTCGAAACCTTTCCTTTCGTCCCCCTCCCCCGCCCCCGCCTCACTCCTCCTCCTCGCTTCTCTCTCTCTCTTTTTCGTACGTATCCTTGTCACGAGTTTATGCCGAATGAAAGATGCGGCTAAGCGAATGACAAAATCGAAGGTACAAAGCCCTTTTCAAAGTCTGACTGTAGACACCGTAAACCGAGAATGTTAGAAAGAAAGAGAGAGACGGAGTGAATGAGAGAGTGAGAGGGAAGAGAAAATGGGGGAGAAAAAGGGAGAAGAAAGAAGTGGTTTGGCGTTTGGCATTTGGCAGCCATCCAAGCGCAACTAGATCGATGTTACCTTGGCACGTACGTCTTCTCCATACTGCGTTAAATCTTATCTACGTATATTTTACGGGCCAAGGAACTCGGTTATATATGTTTCTTCGCGCGTTTTCCATACTTTGGTAATGGTAAAGTCGCAATGGATTATTATATACAAAATCTCTACTTCCTACTTTTAAATATTTTTAATCTTTTTTATTTTATTTTATTTTTTTATTTTATTAATTATTTTTTATTTTTTTTATTTTATTATATTAATATATTATTATATTTATTTTTATTTTATTAACCGCATCAATATTTATTATTTCGTCGAATAAAGATATCTTTGATAATAGACTTGCTTAATTAATTAATTAATAAATAAAAAAGTGTACGCGTTAATGTTGATCGTTCGATGATCGAAGGATAATTGGAGCCGTTCACTCCACAAATCGATTAACTCGACTTTTTGAAAAATCTTCAATTTAATTGTAAGTGTAAAAACACTTGGTATAATCACGTATATTTACGTATACAAATTTTCCCAAACATAAAATGACAATATTTTATTTTCACCATTGAATAATAAATAATTTATTTCAGAGGTCATTTTTGATTAATTCCGTACTCTAATGAAAATCGTTGCAATAATGCAATTCAAATGCACTAGCAAGCGCTTTTTTTCTTTTTCTACAAAATTTAATTGAATTTATATTATAAAAAGGAATTTGAAAAAATCAATGTACATTATTTCATCAGATTTCCTCACTTCTCGTTTTATGGAGTTAATCGATTTGTGCAATGAACGATTCAATTTATGTCGTTTCTTCTTTATTTTCTTTTAATTTTTTTTAAAGAAATTTTTAAATTCATTAAACAATTTCGTTCTTGTCTTATCTTTCTTAGGAAATATTCGAAGATTTAGGAGGGTCTGCGAACACATACAATCCCAAATATGTTCTAGAAACGTTGGTTTGAATTTAAGCGGACAAACCAGAGCAGTACCATCAAGTCCAAGAGCATCTCGAAAGTTTGCCATGGAAATGAGCGAAAGTTCTAGTTGCGGAAGCGATACTAGCGAAAGACTTTTTCTCAATCCTCATCCCGCTACCAGACAGGTAGTCTGTTTCAACAAGGTAGTGAATCATCGTCATCTTCCTTTCGTCATTTCTTATTTTTTTTTTTTTTTTTTTTGTTTCTCTCGAGTCCTCGTTCGCAAGTTAGGTCAATTCGAGAATTTCTATTGGTCTTTGTATTTCTTGTTTTTTATATTCTTCTTAAAAAAAAAGTTAAGCAAATTCTCGAACTTCTACTTGTTCTTTTTTTTTCTTTTTCCATTTTATACTTTAGAAATTTCGGCAATACTCGAGAGTAGTTGTAGTTCAATTTTCGGTGATTATTATAATACATTTAATTATAATAAAAGAAAAATAATTAGAGAAATGGAAAAAGTGGCTCTTGACGTGTCGGTTTGAGGCACCCTTGTTGCCTCTTGTTCTCAGTAATAACGATTTTCAATTTTAGTACCGGATTAAAACTGAGCCGAAAATGAAAGCTAATGCCCGAAGAGTGGTCTCGATGTGCGCTCGATTCACGTAAAATCTTTTTTTCATCGTTTCCTCGTCGAACAGATTTATTATTTTTTAACAAAAGAAATATAATAATAATAATAATAATGAATAAAATGATCGTTTCCCTCTCATATTTAGCCGCTTTCATGCTTGAAAATCATATCACGTAGAATATTCCAACAAATAATCTAGTTTTAATCTCTCTCATTTATCGCCTAATCGTAGATAATTTATAACTCATTAGAAACCTTTCCCCTCTCTTTTGAATTAGTATTAGTTTGAAAAAAAAAACCGAAAAGTTAGAATACAATTAAAATAATGTTAGAAATTTTATTTTCACGATCGGTGCGATGTAAAGTGAAATTTTTTAATCGAGTACTGTATTATACGCAATGTTTTTTCTAAAAAAATAAATTACACGAACGATTTACCAAAAAATGAGATATTTTCAAAATGGCTGTCAACTAAATGTTGTCAACTAAAACTCAGTCGATAAAGTAGAACTAACTTCTCACCGGTCGCGACAAAAATCTATCGAATGATAAATGTTATTCATTAATTATTATCTTTTTTTTTTGGTTACTTCTCTTTCTACAACGAATCACAGATCGACTCGGATATGGAATCGGACACGTCAGTGTTCGATGTGAAATCGCCTACGCGAGAAAATGGCCGAAGAAGTTCTACGTCGACTAACAACAACAATCCTTTACCTGGTGATACGAATCCAACGCCAGGTAGTCCACCAAAAGCGGTTCGCAGTAATTCCGAGAGTCAAAATACTCCGGAAAAAAAGTGCGTCACGACGATGAGCGGTAACAACATAGCGTGATACTATCAGAACTTCCGCTTCGAATTCCAATCGAGTCTGAAAAATATCTGGGACAGTGCTCAGAGATTTTGGTGAGATTTCACGAAGATGGACAAGGATATACGAAAAAATGAAAGAAGAAGAAGAAGAAGAAAAAAAGTAACCGGAAATAAGGGGGAAAAAAAGGGAGAAGAAGACACGTCGTGTGTGTGTGTGTGTGCTTTTTTTCTTTTCTTTTTTCTTTTCGTTAAGTAACATCAACCAGAACGAGATAACAGAGAGTAAACTAAAAAAATTAAAATATTTAATGAATAGATTGACAAAATCAAAACGAAAGGTTGGAAATAATTGGAAAGGAAGTTCGTCGTAAAAACTTTTAAATAATTCTCCTTAATTGTTTATGAACGAAAAAAAGAAAAAAGAATGAAAGAGTACTTCGAGCTACATTTTCGAAATTTTTTTCCCCCAAGAGACAACGAAGTCACAGGGAAGAAACAAAAAGAGGATTAAAAAAACAATCTTATTTCTTTTAAATGGTGGATATTTTATTTTATTTTTCTTCTATTTTACTCACCCATAGGATAATTAAATTTACGTTCCTCGGCGAGATAAAACTACAAAAAAAAAACAAAGAAACTACTTGACGTTTATTACGAAAAGCCAACAAGAGAAATCCCTCCCCCCTCCACTGCCATTTGAGAACCATCGAGTTCGCTGGCAAATTGATTGTCTTTTTTGTCGTTTTTTTTTCTTGTTGTTTTTTAATTATATTTAGATACATCGAGTTATTAGCAATTTATTTATTTGTTTTAAATTGGCACGTGTGTTGTGCAAACATGACGCGTATCGTCTCGTTAAAAATACTACGCTGTTATTTTTTTTCCTTGTTTTTCTTTTTATATTTTTGATCATTTTGTCGAGACAAAAAAGAATGCCTGTTTTTTAAGAGAGTAAAAAATTAATTGCCCCAAAAAAAAAAAAATCCGCGCGCACGTAGAAAAAAGAAAACCAATCAGATCTAATAACACGATTGCAACAAAAACCTAAATGAACAAAAGATACAAAATGGTTGAAACACTGTAACGAGTCCGGTAACGAACGAATAGGAGAGAAATTAACGTAAACTAACAGTCATAATTAAAAATTGTATAAAAATTGCGAAATAAAAATAAGCGAAGATAGATGAAGGAGAGAAAGAGTTAAAAAGAAATTAAAGGGCAGGATTTTTTCAGACGAATTGAAGATGAGAAGACGAGAGATTTATTTTTTTCACGCACGAGAGAATAAACATTTCAAAAGACTAAATATTATAAAACATTAACGTAAATACTTAAACTTTAAAACTGCATATAACCACCGTAGTAGTTTAAACGCGACGCGTGTGTGTGCGTGTACGGCTTTTTTCTCGTATGCTTTTTCTCAAAAAATGTGAGAATGAAATATTAAACGAAAAAAAAAAAGAAATGAGTTAAAAAGAAATAGGAGAAGAAGTAACAAAAGAAAGAAAGAAAAAAAAGAGAAAATAAGGAAAGGAAGATAAGGCAGATATAGAACGAAAAAATGATTTAAAAATAGCAATCTAATATTTCTATACTTTTAGAGGAGTTACGGATAAACGATAAGGTATAAGAAAAAAAAAAGGAAAAAAAAACAAATATATTATTATCATAAACTATAGACTCTTTTCTCAAACGAAGACATATCTCGAGATTGTTCTGGGCTTAAATTATTGTTAGTGGAATGTGATTTAAATTTAAACAAAAAAAAAGAAAAGAAAAAAGGAAAAAAGAAAAAAGAAGTATAACTTCAAAAGAAAGGAAAGAAGAAAAGGAAAAAAACGAAAAAGAAACAAAAATAAGTGAAAGAATTGAAGGATCAAGATTATTGAAACACGAAAATAATAATAAAATAATAATGCGAATAATTTTGAACGAAAAAGCGTTGTAATGGTGTGTAATTGTATTGGCATTATTTTTTTTTTTTCAAATTAGCAAAAAAACTACGAAACGAAAAACGAAAAGAAAAGGTGTGGAATAAAATTCATTAATAAAATTTCAACACATTTCTACCGCAAGTGTGTTTTATACGATTCGAACGGACGAAATTAAAAAAACAAACGAAACGAAAAATGAAAAACGTTCGCGTACGAGAAAAAATGAAGAAAAAGAACATTCGGTGAAAATTTCGTATGTGGCTGATCGAAAAAAAAAAGAAAACATAATTAACTCATTAATTAATTAATTAAATAAATAATTATAATAATGACGATGGCGACGCCGTTTTTAGGCTTTTTAAAAAGAAAAATAATTATGCGATTTAGGTAGACACACATTTAGGCGCAAAGATTCGATGTGTAAATGTTTGTTCGAATCAAAAATTCTAATGTCGAAGCGGTTGGTCCCCGATAACTCGCTTTAGACATATATACATACACATATAAATATATATATAATAATGATTATTATTATTATTATAATATCGCACACGGCGACTCGTTCCTATATATAAGTAGCCGAATAATAAGGCGTTTTTTTCGAACGACTGTTTTATGCGATAATTGAAAGAAATTAAAAGATAGGAGGAAGAAAAAACGGAATAAAAACGAGTGTGGTCGATCATCCGCAAAACACCCCTTTCCCGCTGCCGCCGCCCCTGCTGCCCACCCTATTTTTGTCTCTCAATTAATTCAAGTAGAAAATTTAATGTACGTATGTATGTGTGTATTATTGTGCATGATGTGTTAGTACGTACGTACGTACGTACGTACGTATGTATGTATGTATGTATGTATGAACGTATGTTATGTATTTCTTGAGATGAGACCGATGGCCATACCGTTGAAAACAAAAATTTACACTCGCACACTACACACAGAGTAAAAGAAAAAAAACAAGAAAAAAAAAAGAAAAAGTTTGTTCGAATCATTTCGTTTGCCTGTTTGCCTTCGTCACGTGACAACTTTTCTTTCACGTCTTTCGTTCGTCATTGGTGAAATAATCGACCCAATAGGAAATAATTTCTTTTTTACAAAATTTCTTAACGCCAGAAGAACAAAAAATAAGTTAAAATGTCTGCCATTCGAGTATCGAAAAGGGACGATTCGTTTGCCTACCGCCAACATTCCTCCACCAATACATCATTCCACCCCCCCCCCAACCTTTGATTCATTCATGATTTGAATATTTAACAAAAAAAAAATACTACATCATAATTAGGGTTTTAAATGAAAGCTTTGCAACGCGAATTTCGCAGGATATGATTAAAAACGATAACGAGCGAGGTATGTAAAAGATTTTCAAGTTTAATAAAAGTTCTTATTGTAATTAGATAGTCAAAACGAATCTTATTTAGTGTAACGTCACACCACTACTTATTAACAAAATTTGTGAAATTTAGATATAAGCTTGCGGTTATTTATTTACTAATTGCGAATAAATATATAAATTATTGATATTATAAGTGATATTATAAATATAATAATAATAATGAATAATAATGAGTAATAATAGTAATAACATTAATAATAATAATAATAATAATAATAATAATAATAATAATAATAATAAGAAGAAGAAGAAGAAAAATAAGAATAATAATAAGAATAAATAAAAACAACAACAATAAAAATAATAATAATAATAATAATAATAATAACAATAACAATAATAAGGAAGAAATAGCGGAGAAAGAAGAAAGAATGTGAGGGAATTTAATGAAAAAAAAAGAGAAGAAAAAGATAAAGATGAAGGAAAGATGAAAGAAAAAGTATAAAGAAGGAACAAATTACCGGCCATACTAAACTAGGATTTTATATCGTGCAAAACTAACAAAAAAAAATTAATAATAATATTAATTAAAGAAAGAAAATAATAAAATATAAAATAAAATAAAATAAAGAGAACAATTGAAGAAGATGATGATGAAGAAGTTGAAAAAGAAGTAGAAGAAAAAAAAGAAAAGGTAAAGAAAATAATAGCTCGATAATAATACTTCTGTGAATCTGGAATGAATGAAAATATTATAATAATACAATCCCCGCTTATGATGAATGTTGTAATCGCAAAAAGTATGGAAGATTGTGCGGAATTAAAAAAAAAATTATGTAAAGAGAGTAAAAAACAAAAATGTCACCGGGGAGAAAAAGAAATAATGCTAATTGCCTCCTGGTTTTGTGTCGTAACCTAAAAATCGCGTACATTTGTGGGATTGGTCTTGTCTGTGTATGAAAAAAAAAAAAAGAAAAACAAACAAACAAACAAAAACGCAGAAGAATATTCACTAATAATAATCTCTCACGTGTGTTGTCTCCATTTATTTTTCGATTATTCGCTTTTGCGTGTCGGCGATTACTCTGCGACCATGAAACGTTTCATCTGCTGTACATCATTGCTTTTATAATATCTTTCGTTTTATTTTTCCTATGATAATTTCTTTTTTTATAAGAGAAAAAATTTCCAATTAAAACATTGATACACATTTTCAACAATTTCTATCTAATGTACTCGTGCATTTATGTAAGAGTAAATATTACGTGTAAAAAAAAAAAAAAGGAAAAAGGAAAATGGTTACCTCCGGTTCGATCTACCATTTCGTTTCGAATTCGACGACGCTAAATCTGATTGCAGAGATATCACGACGTGACGATGAGGACACACAAACCTTTTAGCAGGCATATTATATTATATTATTTATATTATATTATATTATATTATATTATATTATATTACACATTATATATTATATTATATTATATATATATATATTATATTATATTATATTATATTATATTATTATAGAAAATTCTCTTTGACAACATTTAAATTGTAAAAAACATTGATAAGTTATATGACAGCCGACGAATCACGAAGAAAACGACAACGACAAAGACGAAGACGACGATGACGATGACAATTGATATTTAGGAAAATTTTCATACAATTATAATGGCACGATACGCGATCGATCGATTGATTTTAAATGCAAACAATTTTTCTATCATCATCATTATCATCATATTATTATTATTATTATTGACAGATTTTTCTTCAAACATTTATAAATATGTATGTATGTATCATTTACTTATATGCATGCATGCTTGCATACATATATACATACATTCATACATTCATACATACATACTTACTTACTTACACAATCACAGGCTCGTGTCGCTTGCTTATTAAATCTATGCTACGTTTCAAGGTTATCGTAATTTTCAAATCATATAAAAAGATATGAAATTTAAAAACAAATAATTCGATCGTAACTAGGAAACATTTCTAACCCAGAAAAATAAACCCACACACAAAATACAATACACACACACACACACACACACATCATTTTATCTCGACATTGTATTATTTATTGTAAGATACACACACACTTTCTCTCTCTGTTTCTCTATCTTGCTTATGATTATTATTCATTATTATCGTGCTGTTTCTAAACCGATTGTGTAATTGTTGATTCCTTATGAATCTCACTCTTTCTCTCTCACTATATATATATCTCTCTTTTCTATCCGTATCCCCCGAACACACATTTTCTCTCTTTCTCTCTTCCTCTTAGGACTATGTCGTGCGATCTTTACAACTAAACATATACTTACCATATATATACATTGTCAATTGACAATATAAATTAAAATTTAAAAAAATTGTTCAATAAATTTACAATATAAATTGACAATGTGTAATATGCGAAGTGTATATGTAATTAAGATTGTTAACGCACGACAAAAGAAAATGTCCACTTAGTTAGTCAAGATTTAGTGAAATTTTTATTTAAATTGTAACGTAAGTACCAAAGTATATAAATCTCTAGCGGTCATTTTTGAATAGATAAATCATAAATATTTATTAAAATTGTTTTTACGTTATGTTATTTATTTGTTTATTTATTAATTTTGTTTATATATATATATATATATTATCTCGTTTAGACGCTTCTTTTTAAACGTCATATACGTCACGCTGTTAGATAAATCTATATACGTAAGAAAATTAATGATAATTATAATAATAATAATAATAATAATAATAATAATAATAATAATAATAGTAAGGAAAAAAAGCTTATTTGTCACTCGTCTTAATTCGCTAACACGATTTGAACGAATTTTTGTTTCCTGGCCCCTCCGTCGAGAGACTTCGTACGAAAAAATCGCGGCGATTAATAAAAATAATAATAATAATTGGAAATAACAGAAATAACAAATGATCCTGTGTGTGTGACCGATATGACGCGACGCTTCGAAATATGTGTACGTATGTATGTATGTATGTATGTATGTGTCTATGGATGAATGTACATGGGTGTAATATGTATGTATGAATTTCACCGATTATAAAAAAACAAAATAATAATAATAAAAATAATAATAATAATAATAATAATAATAATAATAATAATAATAAAACAAAACAAAAAAGCAAGCTATTAAATCCTCCGACGAGCCGACGAACGTTATTAATTATTAATAATTACAATTACTTAAAATGAAAAAAAAAGAACAACCAAAATTATGAAGAATTACTCGCACGAACGTTTATGAAGGATTATCGTTGAATTATCGTTGTTATTTAGAAAAAAAAAAAGGAAAAATATAAAAGATATAAATCAGGTGTTACAAATCAATGTGTTTTTGAACAAAAATCGACCAGAATATCTTCATTGGAGCCACATATCAGTGAAAAGAGATGTTGTTTAAAACATTATAAAATGATTAGATGATGAAAAAAAGAAAACAAGAATAAAATCTCATTAAGATCCTTCGTTAACGTAATAAACAATTTTAGCCTAATTTATGCGATGATTATCATCCGATAACGTTAATAAACGTTCGTCGTACATTGGAAACGAGAATACGAATACATAAACAGACACACATACACATTCTTATTAATTAATATCTTTTTAAATATAATAAAAGAAAAAAGAATAAAAAAAGAAAGAGAACAAAATGCAGCGACCTTTTTCTACGGTTATTTTAGAAACATCACTGCAGAACATTCGAAAAGGCATAGGATAAAATAAGGATAATTACAAAAAAATAATTAGGATTATTTGAAGATTAAAATGTTTAACGTTCAGTGTGAGTTAAGAGGGTTGTTTTTTTTTTTTGAGTAATAGAAAGCAAGATGGTGGAGGAGGAGAAGGTGGAGAAAGAAGAGAAAGGTGAAGATTGAAAATAGTTTTAAAAATATTTATATATATATATATATTTTAATTTCTTTTCTGTGTGTCAGATCAAAGCTTTCCGTATATCCTTCAAATATTCGAATCGTTTTAATGTCGATAATATGCAGAAAAAAACGTCCATGACAACTGACAATAATGACTGTAAGTGCAAGACACTTTCTTTTCTCTCTTTCTATTTCTCCCTTTCTCTTTTGCTATTTATCTCTCTTATTTTTTTTTATTCTCTCTCTCTCTCTCTCTTTCTCTGCAAAAGAAAAAAGACATAATTTGTAATTTGTAACAATAAGGATCCTCATACGCTTTAAAAAATGTAGCGTGCACTGATTCCTAAAATTTTTTTATGATACATGTTATTCATCAGAAACAATTTATATCAATGCAAAAAAAAGAAAAACATACAATACATATGTTTAGTATTAAATGACATGGCCAACAACAAACCGATAATTTATAAAAAAAATTTTTTAGGCAAACGAAAATCTAATTAAACTTAACGATCTTTCATGAAATCTAAACGTCAATGCATTGCCAATATATTTTGAAGCGCGTATTAGAAGCCATCATAACGCTTTGCACAATTTATCTGCTTCTCTGTGTATTTGTAAATACATAAATAGATATCTATATATATAAAGAGAACATTGACTAAGGGAACGTTTTATAAAGCTTTTAAGTCGTTTAACATGGGGAACGGGTGAGGAAATAATGAAAAAAAATACATATACACACGTACACACATCCAACATACACGTATTATATGATATATGTATTTTGTACTCACTTTGTGCACGAGAAAATACGAATCGCACAAGGCACGTCATATAAATGTACAGGGTGTTTCATAAAGTTTGGATTATTGGAAGACAAAATGGCTATAACTTTGAAACAAATGTCAAATAAGACACATTTTTGTATGAACATATTTCATTGTAAGTGTTTCCCTGTTTATTCCTAAAATGAGTTCCATATATAATGAAACACACTGTATATGTAAATAGTTCTCCGATTGGATAGTAATAATTCACATCAATCGACAGGAATGAATGAATATCAAAAGTATTATTAAAAAATAAAAAATAAAAAAGATAATGGCGAAGTAAGTATTCAAAATTTGTCTTACGCGGGCTACGAAGTGCGCGTACGCGGCAAATTCAAAAATTCGATTCCTTCGATCGTCTCTGCCTTGTACGAATCGCTCATCGATTTCTCATTTTCTTGTAGATTTTCCTCACCTAATCCTTTTCAATTGCGTAATTCGTTTTTACGCATGAATGAACAAGGTACCCATATGCAACATATTCAGTGCACTTGCAGTGATCTATTTTTTTACGATGAACAAACAACACATAACCCTTCAATCTGTGTTCCTCGAAGTAGAACAAATCGCCGTCTTTTTCTTAATAATTATAATAATAATAATTATAATAATAATAATAATAATAATAATAATAATAATAATAATAATAATATTAATTATTCATAATGAATAATAATAATAATAATAATAATAATAATAATAATAATAATTAATAATTAATAATTAATAATAATAATAATCAAGCAACGGTGTACGCGTATTGTGATCCAATCGTCTCACAGTCTTGCTAATATAAGTAAACCAAATTGAAATTAAGAATTAATAATTATATATTTCTTAGAATTATCATTCTCGAATAATTAAGAGGCGCATCATAGTGACTTTTTCGTATATGATGTCCGCTGTAATTAATTAGACATGCAACGGTTACCAAAGAGAGAGAAACGATTTATATATGTATGTATAATATATTATATATTATATATATGTATGTATCGTTTGTTATAGGTTTATTTTTACGTATTCTATTGACTAATTTATAAATTAATGTTATTTCACACGTTTTACTTGTGGAACGAGCTGATAATTGCGGTGGAGCACACAGTTATCGCATTATGCAATTAAAATACTAATGTTTGTCATGCTACGACTATAAATTATTATGTATTATTATAAAATGAGGTAAGAAAGAAGGAAAATAAACGAACAAACAAAAAACAAGAGAACGAAGCATAAGAAGAAGAAAAAGATATGTATGTCGTTAATTTTCAAAAAGAAAAAAATACTAAACGAAAGAAAAATACGACGCGAATCAGGAGTAATGAAAAAAGAAAAGTGTAACATATTTGTTGATGGCCAATATCAAATATGTATAAAAGTAATAATAATAATGCAACATTACTAATAAACAAATATTACTAACTTCATTGCATTTTAATTCTTCATCAATTACATATTAATTGTATTGATACATGTTCATCTTAAAAAACAACATGATCTATTTTCTTTTTTTGTTTTATCACAAAATAAAATAAAATGACAAAGTATTCCAAATTCGTCTTTCGCGCGTTACGAAGTCACTCGTCTCCGCGCATGCGCGGCAAATTAAAAAATTCGAGTCGTTTAATTATTTTTTTATTTTTAAATGTTAAAATTAAAAATTTCAGGAATATCAAAAGGAAATATGATTAATAAACAATTTAAAAAGTTTGTGTACTAAAAATGAATAGTAATTATCGATAGGTTGTATATCTTGTTATGACAACTTTATAATACTAATTTGATAACGATAATTTGAATAGGTATATAAATATTTGTTTACAAATATCGAATACTTATATCAATTATGTAAGTTTAGTTCAAGGAATATTTGTTGAGCAACGTATTGAAATAATTTTTTGGAATAATTTATTGGAATGATTTAACGTTAAATAAATTTAATTTAATTCGTATCATTGAGAAATTGTGGTTATATTACCACAATTATTACCGAATTTGGAAGTTTATATAATTTTAATGGTTCTTTATAAATTAAATAAAAATGACTAAACGAAGTTATCCTTACGAGGACAATTTACTTCCTCAATTAAAAATACACGTAGGGCAAAGACAAGTAGATACTGGAATTGATGAAGAAAGACGAATGAAAGAAGTTTATGGTAAAGAGGTTATATTTCTTTGATTATTTTTTGAAAATATTATATTCAGTTATCCCAAAAGTTTATTTCTTTTTCTTAGTAATCATACATGCATAGTATTTGTTATTTTATATTATTTTACTGTATTATATACGATACTATATAATTTAACAAATTAACGAACATAATAAATAGTATATTATATTTAATGAAATAACTTTTTTGGACAACCTAAAACACTTTGTTTTTAATACATTTTATCATCCCAGATAAAACCTTGAATTTACTCAAACAAGGAGCTAAAAAATATTCACAAAATATGAATAACGATCAAATGGATTTAACTGAATTACCATCAGCGTTGTTAACTTCTCATAAATTAATAAATCCCCAGCGTGCTTCCAAACAAATGGTTTTAAATAATAAATTACAATTAGAAAACAATGATAATGTTAAACTCGTACGTATTGAGTTCTTAAAATTGTTCATATTTATCAGTTGGATTCAAAGAATGATATTATTTTTTAGGATAAAAACGTAGACGTTTGTAGATGTTTCCAAGTAATAGATCCAAGTTTATCGAATAAATGTTCTTACTGCGAAGAGTTATTATGTCCCTCTTGTTTAAATAATTGTATAAAATGCCATGATCTAATCTGCGATGATTGTTCTTTACCCAAGTAAGTAATTATAATTAAATATTCATCGAATATTATAATTAAAGTATCAAAGATTTATCATTATTTTCTATTTTATTAACATTATTTATAGATACGATATGGGATCAAGTACTGTATGCCTTGATTGTTTAATTGATTAATTAATCGAATATTGAATATTAATTTGCTATTACTTTTTATATATTATTGCACATGTATTATTTTATTATTATTTTTATTATTACTATTATTTATGTAATATATGTAATTGAATAAAAAATCTTTTTCCATATGAAAAATTATATAGTAATAAAGGATAAGCAATATTTTAAGAATAAATTATTAGCATGTATAACGATACATTGAAAAAAATCTGAAAACGACTGATAACAGTTTATGCGCTTTTGAAGATAAGCCTCAATGCTAGATTTATTCTTTAAAAGTTTTGAATAAATGAAAACATTCATATTTAGATTAAAAGTACATTTATTTAAAAAGAACAATCCATAACTGTTCTTGGAAAATATATTGTTACATTAATTTTTGCCTCAAATAATACAGATGCTCTTGTTAATCAGAACTTGTATTGTACAAATGTATAAATATGATGGATATTTCAAACATAATTCTAATTAGCTTCATAATGCAGTAAGTACAAAAACTCATGGTATCGCAAAACATCCATTTATGACTCAATTATGTAAGAATAAAATTTACAGTTAAATAAAAATATATTTGTTGATAATAATTAGATTTATAATCTGCAAAAAAATAATAATTAAGAGTAGATCTATCTAAATATAAGACAAGTTTGCATTAATATTCCAATATAAAATATCTTTTATTTGATAATTAACATCTTAGAAAATATGCGGAGATTAATTGCAGTGCATTAATTAATAATGCAAGACAAATTTCATTTATTTTAATAATAATTACATACTTTCATGATTGATATATACAATATATAAAAATTTGATTGCAAATATGTATATATGTTGTAATTGATTTATCATTTAGTACAATTGCATCGTATAAAATATTTCATATTAAGTGTATAACATAGACAAATCTTGTTTTCAAATTCAATATGTTTGTTACATGATGTAATATTAAATAACATGAAAATAAACGTTATAATAATATAGTATATACATATATATTAACATGAAAAAATATATATAATATATATTTTGATATTATTATATTTTATTCTCGTTAAATTATTATCTATTAAAACGTAAAAAAAGTTAAGTAATTTTTATGATCAAATATTATATCTTTAACTTATACACATGGCTGTTTTGTAACATAAATTGTTTTAAATAAATTATTCATGTAATGGTATATGTTAAGTACAACTTGAAACTTTTGTAAGGGATATTTACAAAAGAATGACCTTTTAATAACTTGTAGATTAAATCAGGGCTCTTAAAGCATAAGTCGTAACTCCATACAAAGTCGTAGAAATTTGAGCAAAACTAAAATATTCCTGGACTCACATGAACCGAAAATTAATTCAAAAGCAGTTTAGCAACACTACATGCATAGAATGTATGTGCGCTTATGACAGTGAAAAGAAGATAGTACAGAGTCTGTGTATATAAGGTCACGAAAATATTTGCTCTAGTAAAAGGAATTGCTGAGTAGAAAAATTAGATAATAATTTTTAAAATTTTATAAATAAATGGTAAATGAATTTTTATATTAAGTTAACACGCGACGTGCTTTTAATTTATTATTTTAATAATATATCAAATAATATGAAACCGGTTAACGCATAATGTGTGTGTGCAAAACTATCGAATAGAAAATTTAATGTCAAATTAATAATACGATCAATTATGGATATAAAACGATCGGTAATAATGTACATGGATAGATTAATTAAATGAAGATAAAATTAATAATAATACTAATAATAACAACAGTGGCTTTTAAACTTACATCATTATAGTTTATAAAGGTGTTATATTTGTAAGATCCTTTTTGCTTTTTCGATAATCATGAAAATCGATAGCTAAATCAGTATCATCCATATCTTCGCCAAGTAGTCTGCCTTCAATTTCACTTCTTGTCCTTCCAAAAAGCCTGTGAATGAATGTATAAATAACTGATATCTTTTAAACTTCTTATTAATAGTTATGTTACAAAGCAGCTATTTCTTCGTTATTTTTCTATTTAAGATTTCTTTAATAAACAGCTTACCGATGGTTAGTCATTCAAAGAAACTTCTTACAATTACATAATATAATTGTTACAGAAAAGTCTTGATACAAAGTGTTTGTTATTTAATTTGCAACAGAATAAAATAGTACCATATTTATTTGGTAATTAAAATAAAAAAAGAAAATTGCAAGCGATTACATAATTCTCAGAAATAAAACATGACAATAACACTTTATTTGCTAAAAAGAATATCTAAAGAACAACTTCTACTCGACACCTATAAGTACTGTTCGCAGTCGAAGCGTTAAATATACACTATATAACGTTAATTAAAATTAAATAATATATTAATGCAGACAAACAATAGATTCAAAAAAATCCAATTGCAATGGCATTCTATTAGCTGAAATTTTAGAAATAGTATGGATAACTCTTTTGTTATTTTGAATGATTGGTTTACTAAAAGCATAATCACTACATAATGTTACGAGAGAGATATATATATGTATTATTATATATTATCTACAAATACTACGCATAATTTGAATATGATGTATCATGCAATTCGGAATGAACACACTTATTAGCACATGCCTGGTAAATGGATTTTTTTAAATCCATACTATTCTTTGTTTTCTTGTTATTTATTTTATATATATAGACAATTTACAGAAAATAATAACTTAAAAAATAAATAAACATATCAACTATCTGAATACAATGAATTATTTGATATATGTATATATATTTACAATATTTACAATAGACCAAGTGCAAAAAGACGAATACATGCATTATAAAAATAGATATAACTTTCTTCAAGTCATTAAATCATAGTATTTACATATCAGCGAACAATCAGTCTTATATCATAATTTTGATTATTGCAAAATATTATAATTAAAGTTATAATAATTTATCTTTATATGTATTTTTAAATGAAAGAAATTTTGTTCATAATTCACAGCCTGTATATATGTGTTGTTTTTCTTTTCTTTTTAGAAACAGTAAATTAGATATAAAATATATAGAAAATATGTCTATTAAAAAAGAAATAAAAATAGTTTATTACTATACAATCTAGTGAAAGGTACAAGAGTGACAACATTGTTTATACCCTGAATTATTAATAAGTTGATTACAATTGACTATAACATTTATATTATACTACTAGTTAAATATTAATTCAACGTAGACAAGTATAAAAAGTTAGTAAGAAGAATAAAAAGAAGATATAAATATAATAATTAGATACTAGAACCAACCAAAAAAATACATATGTCCGATTTGTTAGTAACTAAGTAACTTAAAAGCGATATTATTAACAAAAGAAAATAATCCAACTTCACCAGAAATGTTTCTAAGCCGTTGGGTTATTACGATTTTGCAAAAAGTCTGAATAGGGTATACTCGTTCGATCATACCTTGAGAGAGATGATGTTGTTCTATTTAGTACTGGCATTACTGATTCATCCAATCCACGATGAATAGATATTGTATCGAGATCAATCATTCTAGCTGTCGAGTGTGCCTGCATTGCTGCTAAGTATTCTGGTGTTTCTAATGACACTTTTGTAGGTTTTTTGTATCTAAGATAGAACAAATAATAAGAGAAAAAATTTTATTTATTAAAATTTTAATATAATACTATAATTTATGTAGATTTCATTTTTATATACTTACAATTTTAATAATAAAGAGCTTCCAACCACAGACACTGAACTAAGTGCCATCGCCGCGGATGACATCCATGGTAATAAAAAGAAACCAAATGGACTGAATATACCGGCAGCTATTGGAATTCCTAAAAGATTATATATGCTAGCAAATAAAAAGTTAAGTCTTATCCTGCGTACGGTTCTTCGAGATAAGTCCAGACACGCGATTACATCCAAAAGGTCATTCTAAAAAAGAAATAAGAAATATTAAACATAAATCTTTTATAAATGTTTCTCTCCAACTTACCCTCATTAATACGACATCTGCTGCTTCCACAGCAACATCAGTTCCCGAAGATATTGCGATTCCAATATCTGCTTGTGCAAGTGCCGGACTATCATTAACACCGTCTCCTACCATCGCAACCCTAAAGCCTTGATCTTGCAATCGTTGAATTTTCGCAACTTTATGCGACGGTAAAACCTCAGCAAAAACTCGGGTAATACCAACCTAGAATAACATATCGTATTATAAATATATACAATTATGTTATTAATTGTTTACTTATTTACCTGTCTAGCAATTGAAGCCGCTGTCTTTCTGTTATCTCCCGTTAAAAGGATTACTTGTAAGCCCATTTTCTTCAATGTATAAATAGCAAGATGTGCTTCGGGTTTAACTGTATCAGCGACGCTGATCATAGCAACTAAAATATTATTCATAGCAACTAAGACAGCAGTGTGACCAAGATCCTCTTCAGCCATCATTTGTGCTTCAACTTCTTGAGGTATATTAATGGCATTTCTCCTCATCCATTCTCTATTACCAATACAAATCTCATATGTCTCGTTCGAGACTATTTGATCACTATTACCTTCAGGAGTTAATAATAATTGCAGATCTAAGTTTTGTTTCTCTTGTGTGGCAACAACAAAAGGTACAATATCTATTGGCACATTATTCAGATTAAAAGTTCCAGAAGATACTTTTTTTGTTTGGTTCATATAGTTGATTATTTTTTCAGATTTCAGAGCATCGGATATTACTGTGTTAAAATGCGATACTTTCCATTTTAGACCACAGCCAGCAACCGTTTGAAAATTAGTACACTGTCCAGTAGATTCCGAACCCGTAGTTTCCTTCACGAAACGAACGATGGCTAAAAAACGATAAGGTAAAATTATACACCATTAAAAATGTCAAATATTAATAAAATCGTTAATAGTTTGATTATTACCTGATGCAATCGGGTGTTCACTATTGATTTCAGCCGTACCTATTGTAACTAGTAACTTTGTTATGGAACATATTTTTTCATCTACAAACAAAGCTATTTTAGTTACCATAGGTACACCGTGCGTCAATGTGCCAGTTTTATCAAATACAATGCATTTGACTTTATGCGCATTTTCTAAAGATTCAGCACCCTTTATCAAAATACCATTCAATGCACCAACACCAGTTCCAACCATGACGGCTGTTGGCGTAGCTAAACCTAACGCGCAAGGACAAGCTATCGCCAGTACAGACAGAGCACTTCGAAAAGCATATTGGAATATAATCTCTTCTCTTTTCGTATACTCTTTATGCATCTGATCATTGTGTGTCAGAGGTAATTTATCTACGCTGATGTATCCTACTATTATCCACGTAATTAATGTTATAACTGAGACAACTATAACGAGAGGTATAAAATAACCAGCTATTTTATCAGCCAAATGTTGAATCGGTGCCTTATTAGTTTGTGCTTCTTCAACCAATCGAACGATTTGTGCTAAAGTCGTGTGCTCTCCCGTATGAGTTGCAGTAATTAATAACGGTCCATTTTGATTAATCGAACCACCGATAACCATAGATCCTTTCTTTTTTGGCACTGGCATACTTTCACCCGTTATCAAACTTTCGTCGCAGGTTGATTGACCTGATAAGATTCTACCATCGACAGGTACTTTAGCACCTGGTACAACTTTTAATATATCACCACGTTGAACTAAATCAATATTTATTAAACGTTCCGACAATATTTCATTGTTTGGACCTAAAGTTACCAGAACTGCATCAGTTGCTTTTAAAGAAAGTAACTTGGAAAGAGCTTCTGATGTCTTTCCCTATAAAAAATATAATCATTCATAAAATAATACAACGATTAATATAATAATCGATGAACGATGAATAAAAAAAAAATGAATTTACCTTAGCAACGTATTCGAGCCATCTGCCTAAACTAATGAACACTAACAGCATTGGAGGAGTATCAAAGAAAGTTTGAGGACTTTTATTTTCTTGCATTATCATAGCTGCTGTAAGTACGGCGATAGAATAAAGATAGGATATTGTTGTAGTCATAGAAATAAGAACATCCATGTTGGTAGTGCCATGCTTTAAAGCTTTATAAGCTTGAACATAAAAATGCCATCCACCAAAGAACTAAAAAAATCCATTATTTTTTATTTAGAGCTATACACATTTGCAAATATTTGTTATTAAAAAATACGTGTTTTTTGTTACCTGAACTGGCGTAGAAAAAATGAAAAGTAATAAATTTTCCCAAGATAGACCAGGCAATATGCAACACATAGCTTCGTGCGATTTATTATCCACATACATTATTAACATGAAATAAGTCATTATTAACATGCTGGGTACTCCAAAGATCAGAGATATTAGAAAAGCTGATCGCCATTTTTTTATTTCCTCTCTAAGTAAATTTGTAAAAAATTATGAAAAAATAATATTTCATGTCCTGTGAATATGTATTTTAACAGGACAAAGATAAAAGTATAAAGAAATACTTACTTCTGATCTAAGTAATCTCTGTTCTCTTTATCTTTATTACTAAACAAAGTAGCAGTAAATCCTAATTTATTAATACTATCGACGATATCTCGAATTCCCATGATCTCGGCATCGTATTTAAATTTTCCACGTTGCGTCGCCAATGCGACGGATGCCGAGTGTATACCAGGTAACTTTTTTACAGTCGATTCTATTTTATTAACGCAGGAAGCACATGTCATCCCTGAGATCTAAAATAATAATTTAATATTATTATTATTTATATATATACACACGTGTTACTTGAATTCAAAATCTAAGTTTGTTTATTAAAAATTGATACCTAATGAACAAATCAGAATTCATAAATATAATAATAATAACTTACTTTTAATTCAACTTCCCCTTCGCCAGTTCCAGGTTCATCGATCACAGTTGCTTGAAATCCTAACTCAGTGATACTGGAAGCAATATCAATGGCTTTTATTTTATCCGGATCAAAGACTACTTCTGCTTTGGCAGCCATTAAAGCTACCAATATACTATGTACACCGTATATTTTTTTACAATGTTTCTCTATCGCAGAAACGCACGATGCACAAGTCATACCCTGTAACCAAACAATACATATCATTTATTTAAAAAATTAGAATTTCATCTATAACGAAATATTTACTTTTCGATGACTTTAATAGAATCAATCGCATACCGTTACATGTAGAAAACATTTGGTAGTACGTGCTATGGTATTAACATCACCGCTTCCATTTAATTTCATATTGATTTCCCCATTTGTTTTTTTACTTTCCATTGTCACGTTAACAGAATTATTTTCATTTTTGACGGAAGCATCGAAACCAGCCTCTTCAATAAACGTTGCTATTTGTTCAGGAGTTATATCCTCCATGATGTAAGAAACTTTAGCTTCCTTTTTCTCTAGACTAACATCTACTTCCTTCACGCCTGGTTTATCTGACAAAGCACCTAATAAAAAAGAAAAAAAAAATCAATGATATAATGTTAAATTATTGGCATCATTTGATGCAATAACAAAAAAGAAAAAGGAAATATTTACTTTTGATGGATTTAACGCAGGACATACACGTCATACCATTAACATGTATAAAACAAGTTGTAACTACTGACTTCTTATCATTTTTATTCTTATCATTGTCGTCGGATACTAGAAAGGCAGTAAACCCCATATCCTCAATAGCTTCCACCAATTCCATTGGTATTATTTCTTCAGTCTTATATTCAACGTTAGCAAGTTTTTCATTTAAATCTACTTTAATATTTACAACACCCGAACGACTTCCAATGGTCCCCTCGATATTTTTAACACAACTTTGACATCTCATACCGTCTACGTGGATTTTAATCGAGGAGGTTTCAAAGGATAATCCCGTTTCCTTCGAGCGTGGCACTCGTACCAAATTTGTTGTTCCTTCGTAAACGATATCATCATCATCGTCCCTGAACAAAAAATAAGAGATAAAAGAGATTATTTTTTTGTTTTCTTTTTTTTTTTTTAATCATATTTTATTTTATTTATTTTATTTATTTTATTTATTTAGATTTTTGTCAATTTTGATTTTTTTTCAAAATAATTTTATAAAAAAGTTATTTCGATTTAATTCGAAATGAAATTCTTCTTATCGTACATTTCGTTTTCAATAATAATGCATCGGAATGATTTAATTTCAAGATCGTTAATAATAATCGTATATTTAATATTTCACGAAAGAAAAAAAAAATAATTCAACATTTACACAAAATATAATTAAATGTTTGTTAATGTTTCATTCGATAGACTGTGTTCGAACGTGACGCGTCATTTTTGATGTAAAAAAAAAGTTTGTTTATAATTTTGCTCCCTTTCAAAATGATTTATAACGAAACAAAAAAAAAGGAAAAAGAAATAAAAACATTCGGTACTCGACGTAATCAATAGAGACTGATAAAATTTAATTAATTGTAAGATCGAAACTTCCTAGTTTGAAATTTTTTTCTTCTCGAGCAAGTTATATTACGTTGTTAACGGTTTAATCTAAAATTCCTCAATGATGGTGATCATTGTTCTTTTAGTATGTGTAATAAATACAGTTATCAGCATTTATTTATCGAAGATTTATTAAAAGAGGGAAGAAGTATAGGAAAAGAAAAAAAATATTGATCGTTTTATCTTTCCGGTTAGAAAAGATAACTGACTATGGAAAAAAGGAAGAATTCTAATCGAAAGATCATATAAGGAGACAATGTATGAAAGAGCGCAGGGGGAGAGGAGGTGGTTGTTGGTGGTTTGTAATGAAGAAGAAAAGAAAAAAGATTTCACAACCCTTACCAAAAATGATCAAAAGCGTCATAATTTTGATGCCCAAGGAGAGGCTTTTTATCTTCATCTTTTGTCATTACGACAATTTTCGAAATCCTTACCTCAAGATTCTTTTGACGCGTTTATTTAAAAAAAAAATATATATATATATATATTTTTCCTAATTTACAAAATCGTATAAAAAAAAGGAAAAACTACCGGAAAGGATGAATAATTTTCGAATAGGAAACAAAGTTCTCCCCGGTATATTTCGTCTAACTGTTATTTGCTCGGTGATTCTTATCAGTTGTTCTTATCCAATATCGTTAGAATCACGATAACATTGTATAAACGGTGTTTTAACAATTATGTATTGATATCATTTTATAGATTCCCCAGAACGAAAATGAGAACATATTATATATTATATTTTTATTTGACACAAAAATTGTTCCAAGTAATATAGCGAATTATACGTTGAAAAATACCAAGTGAGTATATTTAAATTGAAACAATAAATTTTATATATACATAATAGCGTTCAAACGAGTTTTAACAAAAATTCAAAATCTATTATCTCAATCGGTTGTAATTTTAATCGAACGAGGATATACGAAACGATACAGAAAATACGTAATTGTTTTCAATATTCGATAACGCGTTTTTTATCTTTTTCCTTTTTTTTATTCTTTAACTTTCTTCGATTAATTCATACAAATTTATTGAAATAAAATCGATCGATATTTTCCCCTCCTCGAAGAAGAAGAAGAAGAAAAAAACGACGACAACGACAAATATATAAATTTAATCGATGAAAATTTATTCATCCTTATTCACGTTGTTCGAACGTTTCACTTTTAATTTTAACGAAAAAAAAAAAAAGGAAAAAAAAATCATAGATATAAGAATTACGTGGAATATAACAAAGAACACGATTTAGGAAATATTTCGGAATATTGTTCGAAGATCTTAACCGCTTCTCGTGTATTATTATTATTTTCTGTGTCTTTTTTTTTCCTTACAACGAGTGGGATAAGGTAACCCACAAAAACACGCCGTATACTCGACTCGAATTGATATCACAGTACAACTGATAACTCGAGCTTTAATCGGATATCGACGTGCCTCATTTGTGCACGCGGTCTCTAGTTTTGCTCACGGCACTTTTCTTCTCTTCGATCAAAGTATAAGAACTAAAAAGTATCGTTTAACTTTAGTTTTTGACCATTTCAAACTTACATCAGATTCAATATATCGCGATTTGATTTAATTTTTTTTTCTTGGTAATTATCAATATTTTTAGAAAAGGTCTATTTTCAATATATTCTTGTATATTAGAGTTTTTATATTATTTTTTTATAATATATATTATTTATGCATATAAATAATTATAAAACGATGTAAAAAAGTAAGTAATATTTTTAGAGCTTTTCGTTGAATCTAAATTTGATTTTATTTTTTCATTAAGATTTAATTTTTATATTTATGTACGTTCTAGTAAATTATTGATAAACAATGTATTTGTATCGATAATTATAATATGATATAAAATAAATAATATACATATTATACTAACCCAAGTAATTTCACATTTTCAACGCGTTTCGGCGATCCCATTTTTAAAACCTTATGAAAAGCCACTGATTTTGTTCGGTGCACTAATGGTTCGGCAAATTTTTTAATCGCACTCATATCATTTTTCTTTTTTACTATCAATATAAAAAGAAAGAAATAAAGAGAGAGAGAGAGAGAGAGAGATAAAAAGAGAAATACAATAAATAAGAACAAAATAATATTTTCTATAATTGTTTTCTTCTTATAGTCAACAAATTATTTTCTAATCAAATATAACTTGTCTTGACAATTACTGACAATATTTTAATAAATTTCTTTTTTAAATTATAGAGAAAATTCGAAAAATTAATTATAGTTTTTACACTAAATCATTATCACCAAAATTTCGTTTCTGTTATCAAGTTAATTGTCAGTCATTCGAATCATTTTTGATAATCAAATTTTTTATTGATACTATCATTTAGTTTCTCCAATTAGAGAAAACAAATTCCATTAAAGAAAACCACACACGAGAGAGAGAGAGAGAGAGTTCACTTTTATCGTTTTAACTTTCCAACGTTAAAATTCTTTGAAAGATTTCCAAAAGATTAATAATACTGATTAATAATCGACGAGATGTCGTTGACACTTCATTTTCTTTTCGAAACATTTATCGAATCGGTAATCAAATAATTGCAATAATTTCCTTGTCTTATTTTAGTTTTCTGATTAAATAATTTTTGTCGATTCTTGAAAACGAAAATGATTATTACGAACACGTAATCTTAGGTATAAGACGAAGAATTTGAATTAATATAATCGATAAGATGACGTCAATTTATGCATCAGTTCTTATGCAGTTATTAAACCGGTAATTTATTATACCGGTTTTTTTCTTCTTTACATATTTTCCTTTTATTTTTTTATTTTAAATTCACAAACTGATATACAAAGTTTTCCCGAAGTAACTATGACGAAGAACTTGTAATCCTATCTCAAATTAAGGATTAAGTATAATTTATAATATGACATCAATTTTTACGTCATTTTTTGTTGTCCCGATCATAAAATTATTTATTGAACACCAGTAGTCGTCTCTCTTTCTTCACGTTTTTTTATTCTTTTAAATATCGAATATCTTCTACCAGATATTTCTTTAAAATGTTTTCTTTACTTTCTTTTTTTTTTTTTTGGTTTTATAAACACAAACGTAAACTTAAGGCACCAACGAAGAAATAATAAATGGATAATAAGCACTCGTGATAAAATGGTCGATAGATTTTATCCACGATTCTCAGGACAGAATTGTTGCTTTGTTTCGTAGAAAAAGAAAAAAAAATAAATAAATAAAAGTTGCTATTTTTAACGTGAACGTAAAAGAGAAAATAAACGGCATTTGTTTATCGATCGAGAACGGATATGAGAATGAGAATGATCTTTAATATACTTTCGGTTTAACGGTTTACATGAGAAAGATAGTGAAAGGCGTGTTCCAGTTCCAGTTACAGGACATGTCCTTTCTAATCCAGATATTTTCTTTTTTCTTCTTTACATATTTTTGTTTTTCTTTTCTTTTTTGACATTTTTAAAAGTATTATCCAGATGTTTTTCATTTTGCACATTTTTATTTTCTTTCTTTATTTTATTTTATTTTATTTTATATGAATGAAATAAAAATAAAGAATTTCACGTTCTTCGCAAACTACTAAGAAATAGGTTTATTACTTTTAAACGAAGCACATTTAATTGTTGATGATTTAAAAGCATTTCACGTGTACGCAAAACACGTGTACGCAAGAGAATTGTTTATCAGGGAATCACGATGACTGAAATGGAAAATTTGATTTATAATTAGAACACGGTCTTTTTAGATAATCTATGTGAACGAAAATTCACATTAGAACGTAATTTAAGAAAAAAACAATCGAAGGTCTTCTTAGAACAATTATTTATGATCTATGATCTATGATTTATCTCTCTTTCTCTCTTTTTTTCTCTCCTTTCGTTGCATTCATTGCATTGATTCATTCATTGCAATGTGACATTATTGTTCGAAAAGCATTGAGAATATTATGAAATTATTTGTAAAAAAGGAAATAACTTTGGTTTATTATGATTATTTTTTGGATTAAACGAAAGTTGCTATTTTGTCTATTAGAAACCTTGATTTATTATTTTATCCGGAGCATTGAACATTACAAAATTTTTAAAGGAAAGAAAAATAATATTTTTACTGTTTTAATGTGCACATTTTGAATATATTATAATACTATATAGAGTCAAACATAAATTGTTATTTTTGTTTAGTTATCACAACTTAGACAGCGTAATTATAAAAACAATGATAACATGCGGGTATTTCGAATATTGTTACTAACGTTGTACGAAGTTGTCAAGATAATAACGAATTAATAAATGCTGACCAAGTGTTCTTTTAAAATAACATTTAATTATTATACAAAATGCATATATGTTTGAGTCAATTAAATGGATCACAACTATTTAACTTGAGAGCGCAATTGCTTTATTCAATTAGAATGATCAAGTAATATGTTGCAATAATTTCGCACACGTATTTTCAAATAAAAATAAATATCAATAGATAATTATAAAATGTATCTTTGTATTTTTTAAATGATCAATTAATTAAAAATTATCGCTAGATCGAAGTTTCTCACCTGAATGATAGAATATTTTGAAGACGACTGTATTGCCACATCATTATTATTCAATTCAAGAATCGTCCTAAAAGTTTCACTTCTTACGTAAAACTAATTTTAAAATCAACTCTATCTAATCAACGAGATAACGCGCGAATTTTCAAACCATACCACAAATTATTACTTTATTTTCTCTTCTTTTGATTTGGTTTATATTGTTACTAATTTTTAAAAGTTGGTCACATAAATAAATACGAATGTATATCTCTAAACGTAAACGTTAAAAAACAAACAGTTTTTATCTTTTTTGAAGTTTGTGTATAAACTTTTTGATAAGAGCTCGAACAAGGTCTCAAAGCCAGTGTAATCTCAAATTCAACTAAAGGAAATAAGGAAGAATTCTTATTAATATGTTTGCATAAATAATGAAGTTATAATGAAACTTGAACGTGGAAGAGTGGATAGCACTGTTGTTAAAAAGTATGTTCTTCGAAAGTAAGATATTTATGAGACATGAATACGATCGATGGTATTCAGTTTTCAATTATTAACTTCTTTGTTTCTGATAAAGAAATTATCATTGTCTTTATACAAACTATTTTGTCTAATCCAATTGATGAATTTGTGATATGGTTTAAGCTTCGATTGATTTCACAATGCACCATTATCGCTACAAACAAGATCAACACAGAGTAAAGAAGACATTGAATGAATCATTCGTGACTGTTTGATAAAGGAAAATAATTAATTCATTTCTACGATAGTTTCAATGTTCGTTCGTGAAATAAAAATATAGTCTATATTTTCCGGTATAGGCTTTGTATACGACTGACAATTAACGCAAACCATTTTACATTATAATGAAAACTAAACTGTTAAAATATATTTCTTTAAAAGTAAATAAGTTATGCAATTATACGAATGCAATGATAACAGTTATGCTAGTACGTACAAGAGTAGTTTTTAGTTCTTTTTTGAAATAAGTAAAATGTTATAATCGAACAGAAAAATACTTACCGCTTATTTAACGGTTGAAGCTCTGACTTGGTTATTGATAATTCATCGCCTTGTCCTGTAAACACATTTTATTTCTTAGAATGATCAACAATAAGAGTTTTACATGTATATTCTTATTTTAAGCAGCGAGAAATGAATAATATTATTATTCTCTTATTAATTATGTGCATACCTGAAATATATTTCTCAGATTTTGTATTCTGAACAGTTCCGGTGTTATCAAACTCCACTATGTTTATTACCTCCATTCTCTTCTACAAAATGATCAAAACAAATGGAATATTAACTTTTAACACAAATGCACACGCTTCATTTCTTTTCCTCGCTAACCATTCAAAGTTAAATCACACTTGTTAGCATTCAGTTGGAACAATAAAACTACATTGACCAAAGATATGAACAAAGCATAGAAGCATATTGTAATCATTTTTAGATAAACGAAGGAAAAGATCTCATCAAATAAAAATAACTATTCTCACTTTTTACTAAATAAAAGTAGTAAATAAAAAAGTCCCAAACAATATAATAATACACACCGTTCACCATATGGATTTCTTCAAAGTCTCTCATGAAATCTCTCAACAAATGTTTAGATTCAATTTTTGAAATTGGATGCACACGCGTTTGTTGTATTAGTGATGAAAGCATAACTTTTTGAAAAAATGACAATAAAACATACTTTTTAATTAAAAAATAAAAATAAGATCTCTTTCAACGAAGACTAGAGATGGATCTTAAAATTTATTTATTGAATTTAATTTGCAACGTCTGCAATGACACGAATCGAGATGAAACAACAAAAATGTATTATTGTAAGTAAAAATTAGTACAAAAAGGAATGAAATTTCGCGCAAATCTAACGTATTGAAAGATCAAGAAAATAATTGAATGAACTGTCAAATGATACATGTGTTTAAAACTGTCTCCTTCCGATCTTTCGATTAAAGTTCATTTTAACAAGTGACACACAGTGTAACACGGTATAGACATTTGGATCGTCGCTAACACACCACTAGGAGATTCTGTATAATATATCGGGTGATACTAAGAAAATATGATCAATCATTCGAACTGCACTTAAATCGTACCTAAGAATCCAATCTGGTTTTTCAATCAGTGTTGGTATTAATGTATATATATAAATATACATAAGGTGTCCCAAACATCATTTCATTGAACAAAAAAATTCGAATTTTCTGTTTATTTCTAATTAATCTATAAATGCATATTGGAAGAACTTAATTTAAAGAATATTTTAACTTCAGTTTGATATCAAGGTTATATTTATTATAGAAACGTTCGACATTTTATATTAACTGATTCTTGTAACTCGATTGCAGAATCAACTAAAGAATCGATTTAAAAGATCGATCTTTTAACCTAAAAAATCGATCTTTTAAAATTTCGAAACGGAATCGAGCATCTATGATTTATTGGAAGCTCTTCGTTGCTTTATAAAGAAAAAAAGAAAAGAAAAATTACATATTACTGAGGAAAAGTAGTGTAAAAGCTAAAGTTAAGTTAGAATCATGACAACGTATCATAAGACATAACTCTTGTCACGTGACGTGACTTACGTTTTCAGTTTTATGTCACAGTAGAAGTTAATTTACAGTAAAACATTTTCCCTTTAAACATATAAATTAAAATTTATTAATAAAATAAATTTATTATTTGTTATATTAAGTGTGAAAAAAAGAAATGCATAATAAAATTGAAACAAATTATTTATTTATATGATTATTTCATAAAATAATCTTTATTAACCATTTATAAGGATCATTTTTGAAACATTTTATAAATATATAAAATATGTAATACACATATACAAATATATATAAATATGAATATTAACAATCGCTATCACTATCATCTTTAGTTTCATCCTCTATGAGAATATCGGCAAGCTCATTTGGTACATATGGTTTTTGTATACATTTTGTGATTAAAAAACTGTAACATTTCATCGGTTATAATATAGTCAAAATATGGTTTTGTGAAGGTACAATTTAAATTATAAAATATTTTATTGGTAGTGAGGGATTTATCTTTGTTCTTAACTGCTGTCGCAAATGTTTCATATAATGATGTCCATCGGTGTAATATTTTTTAAATACATTCAGACAATGCTAGCCATTTAGTCTTGTACGGTTGAACTTTTGATTTTTCCTTCAAATATTGCGTCTCCTCGAGCAATTGTTTTCTCTTTTTATTTCTCGAAAAGTAGAAATTCATTAATTCTAATAACTCCTCTATGTAATAAGGTAAGCATTTACATGCTTGGCATGCGATGAGATACATTGAATGATAAATCCATGAAAACACAGTAAGTTCTTCATTGTTTTCCAACAAGTGAGAGAAAAAGGAGTTCTTTTTTCCTCCATTATATCATTTGCATTATCGATACTAATGCCAACAATATTATTCACAAATTCACATGCTTATTTAATGCATATTCAAAGCTTTTGTATAAATTTTCAAACGTATCATCCTTGACCCGAAAGTAATCTAATAAATAAATTTATATTTTGTCTTCGTTTACGTATTGCACTAAAATACATAAATTTTTGGTCTCTGATATATCCATACTCTTGTTGATGAGTAAAGAAAATAGTTTATTTTGTAATAAGCGTGAAATTCTTTTAATAATCAACTTGTTAATAACATTTTTTATTAAGGATGAAATCTTTATTCTTTTAAGGCTTATTGTTTTGAAAATATTTGAGTCTGGTACAATTTCTTGCGACATCTGACTAACATGTTTAAAGGAATAGAAACTTTGACTTTGTTCTACTACAAATAATATACATATCTCAGTTCTGCTATTTTGACATTAGTTTTGGATAGAGAAAGGAATCAATTCTTTGATTTCAGTTTCTCCTAATTCTTTTCGTCTCATATTTATAATATGTGTTGTGGTCTTCGTATGCTTTAACAATTCACTTTTACCAGCTTTTAATATTTTGTTGCATGCAAGACACCTTGCTTTATAAGGATTTTCCTCGCATTTAACAAGCCACGATGAAAAGACAGAATCATAGCACTAAGAATCACAGAATTGCTTTTTATACATTTTCTTACATGGTATACTTTGAATGTTATTACTGCCTGTTTATAAAATATAGATTACTAGTTGATTTTAAATATAACAATCTGTTCCCATTAAATTTAAGAAAGTAGGTATTGAAAGAACTTCAATATATGGTTAAATTTAATCTATATAATTATTTAAAATATATCGTACTTGATTCTTTATTCACTTTTTAATAAATTGAACAAAATTACGCTACCGTTTTCACAAATTTACAAAAAAAAAAAGGAAAAAGTTGTTACGTTAAATTCAACGTTACCATATTAAAGGAAAAAGGAAAGCTGGTAATAAAGAAAACAGTGTTGCTATTATTAAGATTAAGTTAAATTAAAGTATTATATAAAACGTGATATAAAACATAACTTATATCATATGATGCAAGTGTTATAGTACGGAGTGCAATGGGGGTCATTTGATATTATATTATCTCTCGTAAGGGATTTTTCTTCTAGCAATGTTAATTAGGTTAGAAAACACCTTATGTTTCTTCCAAGTTATTAATATATGTAAAATTATTATTTTATAAATTAATAATACAAATCGCACATTTAAATAATTTATAATTTAATATAATGACTTATAATAACTTTAGTAATAATCTATGTATATTGTAGGAATGACGTTGACACTTATTTAGGTTAAATTTAAAAGGAGAGATTAAAGATACCACATGAGATATTACACGTCAACATTCGAGATTTATTATTGTATACATTGATCATTGAAAACAAAAGAATATGAATATTTATTCTTTATTGTAAGGATATTTTTGATATAAATCATTTTTTAATATCATATGCGAATCTTGTAATATCAAACTTAAAAAAACACTGTGTATGTGATCAAATAAAATATATTAAATAAATTATTTTCTTTCAGGATACCTGTAATATCAATAATGATAATGACATTGATATTAATTGTCTGTACACTTGTATGTATTTTACTTATATTACCAATATTATTAATATATTGGAGAAGAATATATACAAGAGAGCGTACAAATAGGAAACAAAAAGGAACTGTCATTGCATTTTTCCATCCGTACTGTAATGCAGGTGGTGGAGGTGAAAGAGTACTTTGGGCAACTATTAAAGCTGTACAGTCTAAGTAAATTAACAAATTCTTTGATAATATATTAAAGATGAATACATATTTATTTTTCGATTCATTGATCTCTACAGATATCCAAATATACATATAGTTGTTTATACCGGTGACTTGGATGCAGACCCTGAACAGATTTTAAATAGATCGCAAAAATCGTTTAATATTAAAATTCAATCGAACATTGAGTTCGTGTATCTTCATAAACGTAAATGGGTAGAAGCACGCATGTATCCTTACTTCACACTTTTGTGTCAAAGTTTAGGTTCTATTTGGTTGGGTATCGAAGCCTTAAATAATTTAGTACCAGGTAAGATTGTAATATAACAAGTAATAGAAATGATTATTATTTTGTTGAGCGCTATGTAATATGTATTTTATTTATATTCTAGATATTTATATTGATACAATGGGCTATGCTTTTACATATCCACTGTTTAGATATATAGGAGGTTGCAAAGTTGGATCATACACTCACTATCCTACAATTTCGACTGATATGTTGAGACACGTTTACAGACGTGTAATATCACATAATAATCGTCGTATAATAGCAAGAAATCCGTTTTTATCTGCTGCAAAAATTGCTTATTATAGATTATTTGCATTGGTAAATATTTTTGCTACTCTATGTATAAATATATAATTAAACATTTAATATTGTATTATAAAAATATGATAATTATTCATATAGTTATATGGATTTGCTGGTAGTACAGCAGAGATTGTAATGGTGAATTCTTCCTGGACGGAGGAACATATTAACAGTATTTGGAAATGTCCTTTGCGAACACATAGAATCTATCCACCGACGGATGTACAACATTTAACATCTCTTCCACTTTATGACGATATTAAAGAAGTTGATCAAATACGAATAGTGTCTATTGCGCAATTTAGACCAGAAAAAAATCATCCTCTAATGTTGAGAACTATGTACGAATTGAGGTCAATAGTTAAAGAAGAAATATGGGATAAGGTAATGAAAATAGTTTTTATTTTGTAAAATCAAATCACTAGATAAATAAAAATTATTGATTATCTTTTTAGATACGTTTGGTGTTTATTGGGTCTTGCAGAGACGCGGAAGATGAAGTACGTGTTAAAGACATGCAAGACTTGTCTAAACATTTTGCTTTAGATGAAAATGTTGAATTTAAATTGAATATACCCTATTCTGAACTTGTATTGGAATTACAAAAAGCATCGATAGGACTGCATGCAATGTGGAATGAACATTTTGGTATCAGTGTAGTAGAATGCATGGCTGCTGGATTGATTATGATTGCTCATGCTTCTGGTGGACCAAGGTGTAGAAATGATTTGTTTTTCAATTTTATGATTTAAAGGAAAAATTACTTTGTTCAATTTTTCTTTCTTTCTTTTTTTTAACTAAAATAATATAATATTTTAGAGCAGACATAATAGAAACACAGCCTGGTAGTCAAACTGGCTTTTTAGCAGAAGAAGCAGAAGAATATGCGAAAATAATAGCATATATCATAAATATGCATCCCGAGGATAAAAAGACTATTAGATTAGCTGCAAGGTATCGTAGTTAATATATTTAGATAATTAACTCTTCATAATTTGTGTATTTCGATGAAACGTAATTTTTTCCAGAGCATCCGTTAATCGATTTTCTAATGAATTGTTTGAAAAGGAAGTTTTAAGAGCTATGGAACCATTTTTTCGACAAAAACAGGAATAATATTAAGGATTTACATTCCTTGTATATCAAAGATACTATCCATCAAATATGTTAATATTTAAATACTGCCAATTAATATTGCAAAAAGTTCATTTATTACATAAATTGACAAAAAGGCGTATAATTGGTTGATGTACAATAGATATTCAAGGCATATAAAAGTTAAAGTAAGAAAATGATTTTAAATAGATTATTAAAATCTAGTCTGGAAATATTACTGCTGTGTGTAAAAATAATTCAATTCTTACGAAAATGAGAGCAGATTGTAATGTAATAATAATTTTATTTTAAATATTTTAACACGAACTAATTTCGTGCATAACATATTTTCAATATTATTTTACGAAATTATTGATCAACCCACATCCTTCGCATTCTAAAATATACGAAGGCGAATCTCCTATGCTTTCGTTTTCCATCAAACGAAAATGAAGTCCACGACTAGCTAACATTATTTCAGCAACTTTTATGGCAGTTTCCGTATGAAGAGTAAGTTTTTTGCTTCCTACTCTAACCCTTGATATCCCTGTAGCCAATGCCATGAAAATTATTATCTAAACAAAGAAAGATTAACGATAATAATAAGAATAATAAATTAATCATAAAATTATTATATATATAAATAGTTTACTTGATCTTGAGTATGTTCATCTATACATGATCTAGCTAGGAATGGTTCTAGAATTTCGTTAGCTGCATTTACACCTGGAAAAATTGGTCCTTTATGTACCGTATCCAAACCAGAACCACCAAATATGCAGCCTGTTGTTGTCGAGCAAACTATGCTGTTAATTAAATTCAATAAAAATAGTTTATTAATATTTTCAAATTAATAATCTAATATCTTTTATTATAAAAGAAAAATTATTTGAATGTGTGTGTATCGACATTTTCTTATTTTTTATTTATTTATATTAAACTTACTTAATACCAGACCCATGTCCAACGGCTACTCCTCTATCTTCTCTATATGATTCAATATTAATAGGAGGAACTTGAATATTATTTTTACTCAGTTCTTTAGTCAAGATAGTTTTAGCATCGCCAGCCATTTTATATGCTTCCTATAACATAAAATATGTATTAATAGTAATTAACATATTTGTAATTTATTTAAACATACATTTATATTTATTGATCCAGCTACGTAAGCCCAACCTGATATTCCACGAGGTATGCCAGGATCAGTTATGTGAACAGCATTCAAGTTTCTTATCGGTTTTATACGTAAATGCACTATACCTTTTCCCTTTGGATAATAACCCCTCCAATCACATATTAATTAAAAACTATGCACATGTAAACATGAAATATAAAGAAAAAAGAAAATAACGAATACCTTTTTAATACAACAAAATCAAAATCCGCTCCAAATTTATTCAACATTGGCCTGATCACCTCTGTAAGATATTCTATATGAGGTCCCATAGGAACGTTAGTACCTCCTTTAAGAATGAGTATAATATCAGATTTTTGTGGTAGGAATAGAGCACACGGTAATGCAACTTGTGCCAACAAACATATACACCCAGCTGTCTGGGTATCAGCTTCAAATTCATTTTCATATTTATTCAATGATTTAGGATAAAATTCTAAATGCGTAGATCCTATATAAGCTCCTGAAACTTCAGCATTACACATTTTCTTCACCAATTCAACTCCTGTAAAATGAATGAAGTATTAACAAATAATGCAACCATAAAGCAAACGTATAGAAATATTAAACAATTTAATTCCGATAACAGATAAATATTACAAGCATACCTTTCAAATGTTGAGCTGCCAATCCAGGTTTAGTTCGACCCGCTCTGATATTATTTATTTCTATAGGAATTTCATAAAGTGCACTCAAAGACAATGCTATTCTCAAAACTTGTCCACCCTGTACGATGATGACAATGATTTTAATAATCAATACGATTTACAAAACATTTAATGTAAA
This sequence comes from Polistes fuscatus, assembly GCF_010416935.1. Taxonomy (NCBI): domain Eukaryota; kingdom Metazoa; phylum Arthropoda; class Insecta; order Hymenoptera; family Vespidae; genus Polistes; species Polistes fuscatus. The sequence continues at coordinate 2,087,678 of NW_025113107.1, read as the reverse complement.
TAAAATAAACACTTACCCCTTCACCCAAACTTCCATCAATTTTTATTAATGACGACATTGTTGTTGACAAAGATCTAAAAATGCATTTAGAAAAAATGATTAAAATGTGGTATTTGTGCCGTGTATCTCGATAAACGCCGGTTTTATTTAACGCGTATTTTATTTAAACTCAGTCAACTTGGAATTTCTCTCGAAGAATGTAAGCGATCGTTGTTAGAGGAGGGGAATTTATCTATCTATCTATAGACGACTATAAAGCCAATTTTTTTCTTCTCTAAATATTGTCTGAAACTGCCGCCTTTGTAGTAACCTTCGAATTTTTGGTAATTTGTAGGTATATATATAGGTATAGCAAGATCATATAAAATACAATCACGTAATATAATTACGTGTAGGATAAAATTAACAAATTTTGACAAATTATATTCCTTATTTTAAGGTTACAATTATTTGTATTTATTTAAAGGCAACTTTTCATGATTTCAGACTATAAAGATAACACGTGTGTGTACCTTTTCTTTCTTTGTTTTTTAAATAATATATTTTTGTATCAAAAATTTATATATTTATATAGGTATACGTATTAATTTATTTAATATTTACAAATTCAGTGTTAAATGTATTTAATAGTATTTAGATAATGTATATTATATGGTATTATTTATGTTTTATTTAATTCAATTAAAGGCATCGAGATTTTCTTTAAATAAGTTAATAAATATAGGATAACCCGAGAGAGAGAGAGAGAGAGAGAGAGAGAGAGAGAGAGAGAGAGAGAGAGAGATTCACATTACACATGCGCATTTCGGTTCTGTCATTTCTTAAATCAATTGATTTACAACTTTTAAGAATCATTGAGTTTTGGAAATTATATTATTTTGCTAATAATATTCAGAATATGTATACTAAGTTATTATTTTTGAAAATACAATTTTATTCAATTAAATGCATCGAGCTTTTATTTAAATATAAGTTAATAAATATAGGATAATCAAACAATGCGCATGTATGTTACAATGCCGCCATTTTTAAAATCAATTTCGCGCTAAGGATTGACTTTTTTAAATTATATAATTTTATTCCTTATAGGTTTCTTTTTAAATGTAAATCAATGATATAAACATTGTATTATATTAATAATGATCAGGTCATAACAATAATAACTTATGATATATCATGTATATACGTTTTATATATTATTTATTGAGATTTTATTTCTATTTCATGACAAATTTATAATGCGAAAATATGATTTAACATGGAATATTATTTTAAATGCATCCCGTATTACATTTTAAAGATCGAAGAAAAACTTCTAGAAAAATTCTCAGTTTCATAACAACTATAAAAAAAGAGAGTCATGTTTTAATATTGAAGATATTAATTCGATGTACCTTTTTTTTATATTACATACTAATTACATTTAAAATAATTATGCATTCTAATACAGTTGCCATGCATCTGAGTATATGCTATAATGTTACTTGATTAGTAATAATAATAAAATAATTTATGCAACTATCTGTGTTTATTATAATATTATATTGTATAAAGCATATTATTAATATTATTATTATTATTATTATTATTATTAATATCATTATTATTTTTATACGTGTTTATCAGTAAGTAAATGCAATAAGCTGACTAGTAAATTTTATAGATCACAGGTAGGAAGGGAGTGTTGCATTTGCACCACCTATAGAAATTTTCAAATTAAATATTTGTATATGGTTTTTGCTATTACTTCTTATTTTCATTCATTTTTTATTTTTTTGTTTGTTTCAAAATTATATGCATTGTAATGTAATTGAAAATGTTCTATTTATTCATAAAATGAATGAAATGGAATTAATAATTGATTGACTTATTGCAGATATTTTTAATAAAAGAAATCGCAATGAACGCGTTAACATAATCCAAAATAAAAATAACATAATATAATATAAACAAAAAATAATTAACGTAATTTCAATAATTACGAGAAGACAATGAAATCATAATTATAAATCGTAGGGACATAATCGAACAAAAGTTTTTTTGGAACACTCAAGGTGTATAAGTACAAAGATATATAGATTAGTTTTATTATAAACGATCGGTAAAAATAAAAAGTAAAATGATCGCTATGGTTCATTAATTAATAGTAAATCTTCGTTTAAGTATAAATATTTACTAAGCCTGTATATCATTTTTTTTTAACAGGAAAGGCAGTTTTAACTCCAAACTTAGGAGCAGATATTTTACTTTTTTTTTCTTTTTCTTTTATAACTATTCAAAATACTTATTCCATAAAGTATAGTTAAATCAATTTAAACGATATATCATATTTTTGCAAATAAAATATTCTCTACTGATAGAGTGAACGATATTGTTTTGTGCATATTACGCATATGATAAATTATAAACTTATTCTTATTAAATGATACAACGTACATCAAACATTTTCTGTTCTCTTTCTCTTTTTTTTTAAATGTAAATTTGAAGGAAATCGATCTCGCAGTTTTTTATTTTGTAAGTTGAAGATAATAATACATACAAACGATGTGCATGTACGTCCTTTATCAATCGTATTGTATCATCTATTGATAAAGATGCGAATGTATCAGAATTAGTGAGTAAAATTTTCATACTCTGTATAATATATTGTTAAATATTCTTTTTTTTTCAAATATTAATGCTCTCACATTTAGATAGGTATAAATGTTTCAACGATAGCGTTATATTATTTTCACTGTGCAAGCAAGACAAATATGTATTGTTGTTTATGTATTATAAATGGAATTAGTATTTTTTTTGTTTAAACTTTTTAATTTTTTTTTTAATATAAAGCAAACACTTCCATATCCTAAGCCAGCCGTAATTGCGACCGCGTTAATTGCAACCGTAGGTGTTAATCGCATAATTAATATCTATAAATATATAACGAATTAATCCTTATTCGTTGTAAAATAAAATTCGTAATACAATATAATAGATTTTTTAAATATTAGGCTTATAGTTAGGTAAATTATTTTTAACCATTTCTATATTATTATTTTTTTTTTGTAGCAATGTTTTGGAGTTATCTTTTTTTTTTTCAATTAGCTAACAGTACCTATATCACAGTAAGCAAATTGAAATGGTTTATCATCGTGAATAATATTTAGCACATCTTTGCTATATCTTAAATACAATATCAAGTAAATATAATAATATATTTAGCAAGAATTTTTGGGTGAAAAAATATTTTTCATCTGGAAGAAAAAGCGGTAAATTCTCAAAATATCGACGGAATTACGTGGATGGAAATATTGCTGCTCTACATACAATAAGCTTAACTACACAGCATTATCATCATCATTCTTCATCATCGTAATCCAATTCGATGAGTGCCTGTACAATCTACCTTTCATACCTAAATTTGCTTATATCGTTGAAAAAAGCGGTATATAAATGTAAAATACTAACTTTACCTTATACAAATTCATACCTAATTAATGTGTACAATATTATAACCTTGCTCGTGAATCGAGACATCCATATTCTTTTTTCTTGTTTGCATATTACATATTGCATACTATATTTTAATAAAAAGAAGAACACAAATAAAGAAGAAAATTATTTAAATTAATTTTTAACAGCAGCTTGCATCGCATAAATTTTACAATATATTATTATTATTATTATTATTACTATTATTATTATTATTATTGTTAGTTGCTTTTTTTACGATATGTTAAAATATTTCTTGTAACGTTTAGCTAAAGTTGCTTCTAAACGTAAATAAATAAATAAATTAATAAATAAATAAATAGATGCATACGTGTTGCTGTATACTATAGCATTAATTTCCTTTCGATGATAATTAAAATATTCCTTTAGCTGTGACTAGATGCAGATACATGGATGTCGACGAATTTTACTTTTTTGTTGTTGATTTTTTTTTTTTAAATTAATTATAATAAAAACATATAGTAAGCATAGGAACATTTTGAACATTAATGTAAATATATATAATTTATCAATCGTGAGTAACATAAGTTATTGTTACATCATTATTATTATTAAAACGAGTTTCTATACTCACGAGAGTAAATAAATATAAGAGTTATATATTACTATAATCTCGTAATATTTATAAAATAAATTATTGATAATATATCTATAATTTGTGCTAAGAAACTAATTAATAATATTTTTTCCAAATGTTCACGAATACAATAAAATATAGGATTGCATTTTGCCGTACCCATAACTGATTGATAAAATTCGACAATTTATAATGAAAACTTTAGAGATTTAAAATCGCTCGATAAAATGAATATATTATTCTCATGCAAATTATCACATATTTTCTTTTCTTTTCCTTTTCAAGGTTCTTTTTTTTCTTTTCTACATATCTTTGGCAATTCGTATAATAACCATATCTATAATCGCGTTTTTTTATTGTGCCGCTCCTTCACCATAATTTCATCATACGATTGATGTAAAATATTTGTCAAATATATTTTTATAAGACTAGCTTGGAAATAACGCAGCTCAAATTTTTGCTCAAAATTCTTCAATGTTCGGACATTCAATAAAATGACTAAACTTCGAGAGCAAGATTCTTGTTGTAAATTGTTTTATACCTTACGCTAATGATAAACTTTTCTTATTTTATAGAACTGTGTTAAATATTTAAAGCGCTTTTAAAGCGTATCGAAAATATTTATCTTGTAATTACATTTTTCGCACCGGTGTAAGAGAGACAACTATCACTCGTACTCTAATGAATGATTGTCCGCTCAAACAAGAATACGTATTCTATAATCTTAATAATAATAATAATAATAAAGGAATGGTAATTTATAAATAAAATCATTATACTCTATGTTCTTGGAGCTTTTGTAGTCCTTGTTGAGGATTGTGTGCATTTGCATTGTTCGGTCGTAGCGGCATTCGAATACACTCGGGAAGTTATATGTGGTAACGAGCATAAAAGATTAGGCCCGCGTAAACTTCCAGCAAAACCACTTCTACCCAAAAAACTGTGTGCACATTTGTACAATTGGGTTTGCAAGATTAATACGTCGTCGAGGTCTTCCTCGCTATATCGCAAATACGAAAATTGATATGATAATAATTTTTATTTCAATCGATGTTTTTTTTTGTTAGATATTAATAAATAATTATTACCCTGCAGCTGCCAGGAATTTCTGGAAAAGTCTATTGGGTACAGTACATGGACGATCAACCGTATCCGCGTAAAGTTCTGTTTCTCTGTTATACAAGTGTAAGAAATCTGATAATTGTTTAGCAGTTATGGCTGCACGATCTTTGTCACTCAGTTTACTGCTTGGTAACTATTAATACAAAAATGATATTTTTTAAATATTCATATCGTCACTGTCTTAATTACTAGAAAATATTTTCTATAATGATAATTCAGAAATTCCAAAATATTTTGCAACTTACTGTAAATAAAAACGGAGTTCTCAAGTTACACGAGGACTGTTGTAGAAATTTCATGACAAGATCGCAACAGGCAGGATCCGCATTTGATTGCGATATTTTACGAAGTATGTGTCCTAAATATAAACCAAAAGCTTTCCTCGCTTCGCCGGGACTAACAAAAAAACACGCGATGGACAAAAATTAATCGATCAAACTACTTAAGAAAAAATTATTTACATTCGTATAATAGATTCAAGCAAATAGAAATATTTTTTAAGGATATAAAATACAAACCTTAATGTATTTCCTTCTTGCATCGATTTAATAACTAAATTTTTATACTTATGAGTATCTACATCCATATTTTCTTTACTATCACCACGATCTAAACTTTGTTTATGACCCTTCACTAAAGCTCTTTCGTACCTTTCGTATCTATAAAAATAATAGATTTTATTTAAATATGTTTTATAATTAAATAATTTATATATGTAATTAAAAAATTACCTGGACAATCTGTCCAATGTAACTTCTGGGATAACAAAACCAGTATTTCGATTAGCTGCAGGGAATAATTGTTCGTGTAACATTAAATTGTAATTTGTGGTCACTGCTTGTGGAATTCTTCCAGGCCCTAATGGATCAGAAACTATTGGTATACCAGTTGATGTATCTATATAAACAGATAATAAATTTATATAAACATATAATTTAAATAATCTATTTTTTTTTTATTTTCATACATAGAATATGCTGTCATAGTTTAGTCGAAAAGACTGTATATTCGTTTAAAGCCTTACATACGTCTACTAGTGCCGTCAAAAATGCGATAAAAGAAAAAAATTTTTTAGTATATATATAGGGATAACAATAGAAATTAATAAAAATAAATAGTACACATTATTTATTGGTATTTAAACTTTATACAAAATTTTATTTCACTTTATTTTTACAAAAATGACTATATAAAAAATCACACACTAAAAAGTATGCGTTTTACGTCATATAAATTTTATACTTTAATTATTTTTATAAAATTTTTAAATTAAAATATCAAAAATCCGGCTCTCGACAATTATAAAGAAAACGATTTCAAATATTTAAAAAAAAATCGCATCAAAAAATATTAAAAAGTTATCACATGCAGACCGTGGCGGAAAAAGCAGTTTCGAGAAAAACGCGTTTAAAGTCTTAAGTGTCTCAAACAAAAAACTCGTCGGACAGTCACATCATTTTCTAGCATAACTTTGGATCTATGGGGATTTTGTGCAATCGACTTTCACAGAAATAAGTCTAACACTATAGAGAACAAGAATCTGTTAAAAAAGAATCGATTTTTTGAAAATTCTGGACGTATCTAAGGCCTTAAATATTCATTAAATGAGTTCAATGAAATTTAAATACCTAAATATTGCGAATACATTTCCCATGATTTAGGACTAGGAAATATGCGAACGAATCCACCCCTTCTTTCAAATTGTGCTTTAGCAGACATTACTATTCGTTGTTGTTCGGAACTTAATCCTCCTTTTATAATGTTACTCTTGCCAACAGTTTTCTTTTTATGAGCTAATGTTTCCGCGGATTGCACTCTTCGATACTACAAAAAATTACAATAAGTTAATATAAATGTATGAAAGAAGATAATAAAACTGCATTTGATGATTTGATACACTTACACCAGCCATTCTTTTAGTGGGATTAGCCAAAGAACGATTTAGGTGCATACTTTGAGGCCGTAACATTGGATCGACAGCGGGAATACCAACAAGAGTAAGTAAATCAGCTATTAATGCTGATTTTAATCTGACATCCAATGGAGAATCACATCCTAACGATGGTGTCAAATTTACTTCCAATAACCAAGGTTTCAAAGTATCATCAATCAGAACATCAAAACCAAACAATTCTACAAAACGATAAATATGTCATTCGCGTATGAAAGCAAATAAAAAAAGAAAAAAAAGGAAAACAAAGAACAAACGATTACAAATGTAATTATTATTACCGAAACACGTTTCCGGGTGTTTAACGAATTGTTTAACACCGCTAACAATTCCAGAAGCGGTAGCCAAAATAGATTTAATAATAATATCTTCGATACGTTGCATAAGTTGTTCAGTATCTTGACCAATGGAACGCAAATGTCTTAATAATGCAGACAGTGTCCATTTATGACCCACATCTTCCGCATCTGGATCTTCGCTTCTATAAATAATAATAAAAAAAAATTATAGATACATAATTTATGAAACAAGTGATACTTAATTGAAATTCATGCATATGTATGCGAAATATAACGTAAAGAGGAAAACAGGGAGGATAATGTAACTTACTTAACATAATCTACATGGAATTTATTGATGCTGTAGTTACATAAGTGCATACAAGGATTCCAAACGTACTGATTACCACCATCATATTTAACTGTTGCAAATCGTACTAATCCTTCTTCGTACAGGTATATCAATAATGGATCATAATTTGTTACAGCAACATACAGACGTAAATCACATTTGTGCCCGTCCACCAACAGCGGATTATTTATGTATTGTGCAACTATCACAGATTCATCTGTAAGGATTTTCTCAGGCTGTAATCAAATGAATATAAATAATTATTAATGATTAATTATATCAAGCAAACAAACTGGAGATTTATTTTATAAATATTATTATAGTTAAAAAAAAGTTAGAGCAATTTAGTCAGCAATAATATCGAAGTTAAATAATAATCGTACAGAAACCCTTATATCTCTCTACAGAAAATCATACCTAAAAATGATTATGCTCACACTATTAACAATATAAATTCCGCGTCCGCGAGAGCTGGCTTTTGGTTTGACGATCCAAGGTCCTCGGTACCTAAAATGCGCCGTAAGTAATTCCCTCGATTCACTGGGTAAAAGGAAGGTTTGCGGTATGAAATCCAAGTTTCGCAAGCCTTTACTTCTTTGCATAGCTTCGATGTTCTTATACAAACGATCCTTCCGTGTTATCTCGTAGGATCTGTCAAAATTGAATTTATTTATTCGTCAATACATTTTTATATTCATCATTATAATTAAATTTTCTACCTTGGAAAGTGATTAACTTTTTGATAGGATTGTAAGTTACGAAGAACATCTGGCTTTGGGTGATTTCCCATCCACAATACATTAAAATCTGGTTCATTCATGGGTACCTGATAAATGTAAAAATATATACATTAAATGTCTTACACTTTTATTCATTTTCATACAGAATAATATTATATGTAGGAAATAAATAATGTAAATAATCGATCATGAATAAGTTCAAGAAAACATGAAAGTATTTTCCATCGCGCAAGTCTTTAATATTCGTCTTGCATTCAAGTATACTGCCGTCTTGATTGACCTTGCGGTTTAATTTTCGTAGGAATAAACGTGTTCACGCTCACGGATTGCTAATAGCTTAGAATAATTAAAACATTTATGGCGTTAGTATAAAAAAAATGCATTATCAATAATTTATAATAAATTATTCCATTGAATAAAACAAATTAAAAAGTTATTCAGATATACGGATAATCATTTGCTAGATCGAACGGTTCTGTTAAAAAAGTACAAGTAATATTTATTTAACGTTAATAATGTTTACAAATAAATAAATTTGAATGACGGACATTTTGAAATATATTTTTCTCTACTTTAACAATTACGTTTAAAATTATACTATTACTAATCATAGCGAAATATACGTATTCATGTTAAATTTTCTTATTAAATTATGTTTCTGCCATATATTTTTAAATAAACAATGATAATTGATCATTATTATACAAAATATAAAAAAATAATCGTATTTGTAAAAAGAAATATGTATAAGGAAAAATATAAGTCGAATTCTAACACAAGCCTCCATAGCTCAGGGGTTAGAGCACTGGTCTTGTAAACCAGGGGTCGAGAGTTCAAATCTCTCTGGGGGCAAGTTTTTCTATTCTCAAAAATTGAGAATTGACTGTGTGTATGGACACACGATCATCATTTTTTTTACAAATTCTTTTTTAAAAAATTTTTTCCCCATATAACATAATAAAAAAATAAATAAAAATAAAAAAACATACGTATCATTATAAAACCTCGATAAAAATATATCGTTTATTCTGAAAACCAAGATACGATATATCAAATTAAAACCTTATTAAATATTAAATAAATTAATTAAATTAAATAAATACATAAATAAATCTTACAATAATGAGATGTTATAATCGTATCGCGTGATTTAAATTATGAACATAAATCACATTAAATCGACGTTAATGAAAATCAATTGTATTATAATTTGAAATTTATTCTTCTTCGTACACAAAAAATCTCATATTTATTATCTGATTCTTAAATAACTATGATAAACATTATATAATACGTTACATACAAGAAACTATTAGTTCGATTTAATCCATAATTTAACAGTTACGATTAAAACAATAGAGTACATCATTTTACGTACAAAAAAGAATTATATTTAGAAATAAAAACGCAATGATAACGTAGCCACGAGTTATTACAAATTGCTGGAGCCTAGAAATTGTTTGAAAGAAAAAAAAAGAAGAAGAATCAAAATAGTAAGATTCCATAACAAAAGTAGAAATTTAAAGGAAAAAAAAGAAAAAAAGAAGAAGAAGAAGAAGAAGAGGACCACATAAACCAACATGGTAAGTAATTTCTCGTGGTATAAGGACTACGTGACCGTCGACACGACAAGCCCATTGACTTTTCATTTAATGACACAGGACCTTCGTGTTTCATGGCGTTATAGTCGATTTGCGTCATTGATGTGGACGCATAATTGAATCAGAAAAAAAGGAATCATTTTGAAGCGATGGAAGTTCTTCTAAAACTTACTAATAATTTCCATTGTCCCTATTAAGTTTATTGAAAACACGATTATAACCTGAACTACACACAACATACATACATAATATACACGCGCGCGCGCGCGCGCACGCATCATATATGCATACACGTCGATAGGTTGAACTAAAGTGGAATATAAAATACGAAAGGCTAGTACTCTCTATCGTTGTTTTCAAAAAAATTAAACGTTTATACAACGTATCACGACGAGAAGAGAAAAATGTGCTCGTAAACGTTTAGGTGGAATGTGTTCTTAACTTAAACTACGCGGAACTAATTAATTCGCCTAGACACGAGGTAGGCGATGAAACTTCAAGGTAGAAAATAAAAAAATAGAAAGAAAGAAAGAGAAAGAGAAAAAGAGAGAGAGAAAGAGAGAAATAAAAAGAAAAAAAGAGTTCTGGTTTCAAAGATACGACGATCATAAAAAGGGAGAGGACGTTTATCAAAGCCATTGACCAAGGACTGGTTTCGTTCCGAAGGACTTTCTTAAGACTAACCAATTTAAATGATATATTACGCGTAAATGATAAAACGCGTACTTACTATACATCGGAAGAAGTTGTCGCCTCGGGCGAAGAACGGACGCAAATCGTCCATTGAAAATCATCAAGGATTAAAGTAAAGTTCCGTGAACATTATTATTTCTTCCGATCGATACACTTTAATACGTACGATTTAATATCAGGGAAGAATAGAAATTCATTTCGATGTTTAGGAATAGTTGCATTCAATTTCATTTCAATGATATTTAAATGTTAATTTCTTTTTTTCATAAAAAGATTGACGGAGAGTCAGTTTTTTTACAACAAAAAAAAAGGAAAAAAGAAAATTCACTGTTCGTATGTACACCGCTTTCCTTTTTAGCCACTCGATTAAATAAAAAAATATAATTAGAAGAAAAACAACAACAACAACGTTATCGCGTGTTAAATTCGATAAATAATTCTTGTCTATCTGAAATTCTATTAGTTCGATCGAGAAGGGGAAGTTTGACCGTGTTGAAGGATGATGCCAGGAAGTGTGTTACGAAGGAGAGACGACAAGACGCACAAGAAAACAATGACAACGACGAAGCGAAGAACGTTTTCGTGCTTTTGCTCGTCTTACGAACGTGAGTCACATATTACATTACCGATCAAGGATAACGAGCGGGATTGTTAAAAGACAGAGAGAAAAAAAGATAAAATGAAGCCGAGGTCCTGTGAACATCACCCCCTCCCCTTTCCTGTTTTCTTTCCTTTTATTTTTTTCAAACAAGTCATTTATACTTCAATCTTTTATCATTTGATACTGATCATAATCAATAACCCCTTTAATATGTTTAATCGATCCTTCAATAATAACGGAAACTGAAACGATTAGAATTCTTGAAATCAAAGCTAAGAATTTGCCTTTGACCCTGACTGTTCAAGAAGTATCACTAATGTTAGTTTGATTTACACGCTTTCGAGGTCGCCGAGAAGAATATTTTTTTGTTTTCTATTTTTATTTCACATTTAGCGAACATTTATAAAGACGAATTAGAGATGGTATTCTATTCCCAAATATCATAACTCGATAACGACATAAAATTTCTCTTCCCTAAGGATTTCGTTCGAACGCATAATACTCCAGACCGAGGTCAAGGATGATTAAACGAATAATGGACGATGTAAAAATTAAGCATTGCTATTTATATCAGGCAATTTGTTATATTATCTCTCTATAAGTATAATTTATTGTTCGAATGTGGGTCATCTTGCTTGATACGCGTTTATTAATTGTATTGGAATTGTGAATTCGTTTTATTATTCGATAGTTCATTGTGGAGGAAATAATTTTTGAATCGCTATAGATCATATAGATCATGATTAAATGAAACGAACGATGTACAAATGATAAAGATAAATATTCATAGATATGTATTGTATATTGTTTATATTGTAAATCATAAATAATAAACACTACACATATATATATATATATAGTCTTCCTCGTATGTGAGTATTGAATATAAATAATATGTGGATACATCACATTTGCTGGTTGCTTCAAATGGAAAAAGAAAATTAATTACATTTTTTGTTTTCGTTATTATATAAATTATTATTTATGTGCATAAATATTTTTATTATATTAATTATAACAAAATATTCTTCCATTTATAATTTTTATAAATATTATTAAATTTTCACAGGGCCTCGTAAAATGTAGAAACGAACGAGCCAATTATCTGTCCTAACTATTTTCTTCTATTCTATTATTCTAACTATTTCTTCTAAACTTCAATTAACTTTAATCTTCATTTTATCTTCTATCAAATTTTCTTTCCAAATTCTATAAAAAAACATAGCTAAACGTTAACAAGATAAGACGCCATTTTTAAATTTAAATACCAATTAACTCGTGCTTCGTGTCGTCGTTTGATAATCTTTTAAGTGTTTCCTATAAGTGCAAAATTAAATAAATAAATAAATACATTTTGATTTTTCTGATCTAACGGAAAATAAATATGAGTATTGATATCATAAAAATAAATCGAAAAACTGATTGTTATCGTTAACAAGGGTTATGGGAAGAAAGATGATGCCAGTGTAGCGATGGTGGCGCCACAGTAATGGCTAATAGAGTAACTATGACGGCGAGGTCGCAAATCGAAAAGCAACTCAGAAGACGCAAGTAACTTTGAAGATACGACAGTCTAGCACGAGCCATCGCTCAGGAGACACCCGTAGGGGACTTGCTTGTTTCAAGGTAAGCTATTTTATTCGTTCAATACTCTCTCTATCTCTATATCCTTATCTATTTCTTCTTTCGTTCAAAACTTCGTTTGAAGATAAGAAAAAAAGTGTAATATCTTCGTCGCATTTCTTTTCTGTTATTTTCCGGAAAAAAAGATACATAAATAAATAAATATACAAAAAAAAAAGTAATGAAAGAGTCGTGTTTCAAAGACATCGACCTCGATATCCCAACTAGAAAGTAATCATTGAATACAAACAACAAACTCTTCGATAATGGTTTTAAATAGTGTTGAATAAATAGATTTAAATTTAAATAAATTATGAAAAAAGTGTACGATAGAAATAATAGCGGGGTAAATACAAATGGTCCAGTGAAAGTTAGATTCGAAGCTAGTTGATGCCGGATTCGATGTTTGTCTTTATGTAACTTATGTATGCACGGGTGCAGCGTACCCGTCCGGGATTTCGAAGCGGCCACGTGATCTTTTCTGTGCCCGGATTTCTAACTTAGGGAAGAAAAGAGAATCAACAATTGATGCTTTTTCCTATATCGATCTAGTTGTTTTCTATTAAGTGCTTTTTTGTAAAAAAGAAAAACGCAAAAAAAAGAAAGAAAAAACGGTGGTGTGTACTTATGTACGCAAGTGAGAAGTTATACTTCTTGGCGTACCAAAACGAAATAACACCTCAAAACTTCAAAAAATAACTTCAAAAAAAAAATTTATTATTATTATTATTATATTTTTATTTATTTATTTATTTATTTTTGAATTTATAAATATATATATATTATATAGTGTGACCAGGTAAAAAGGGGGAGGATTGGAAGTATGAGAAGATATAAGCTACTAATTATTATCTATTATTTATTTAACAAAAAAAAGAAAGAAATCATATTTTCAATCGATCGGTACATTATATAGATAAAAAAGAATAAAAAAAAAAGAGAAAAAGAAATATCAAAATATAGATAACAGCCACACCAAAAATATATATAAGGGAGACATATCGAATTACTTTATGCGTCAACGGTCATGGCGCGGTGATAGAACTACTTCCTGATCGATTATTTAAATCAAGCAGCGCTGAGTACGATTAGTACTTAGATGAGTAGCCCGCTTGAGAAAAAAAAAAGAGGAAGAAGAAGAGAAGAGAGACGACTTTCTGCCGTAAATTTGAAATCGATTTGCCGCGCATCGTAAATACCTACAAACCCCGTGGTGTCGCTCGGAAAAAAATCACTCCCATCACATTTTCCCAAACGCGCCAAAAGAAGTATAACCTCAAAAATGAAATCTTTAACTCTCAACCAATTTGTCGCAATCATTTCGTTTTATCTCGATGATAAAACGTAATAAAAAAGAAGATTATTATTGAGAAACAGTCAGTTTGAGTACACAAAGTAATATTTGCTTTCGATTTCAAAGGGGTCGGTCTGTTAACAGATCAACGAGGTTCAATCGAATATATCGAAACACTCGATTCTCGTTATAAGCAATTTATCCCAAGGTTATTTATTTCAATTTTATAAATCTTCGTTAAAAATTCGTTTAAAAAGCATCATTCCGTGTATTAAATATTCATATTTATCGTAAATCCTTTCGTGACCTTAAGTTAAATATAAATATTAGGTAGATAAATAATATAAACGATACCCGATATAAAGATAATCATTTGAAAAATATTACACCTTTTCTCTTACAATTAGATTTTGTTTCCCTTAATTTTCTATCGATTGCAATGTTCACAATAATAGTATTCGATGACATCCACTTACGTTTGATTACCACCTCCTGTTCATCCCTTCCATATCTCTCGATATCGTTCGATTAATATTTCGAAAACGAACGAATATGTAATATTTTAAAATCTCATTTAATGTGTCCATTTTGCGAATCTATCGTTATTGTTAAAAATAAAAAAAAAAGAAAAAGAATTAACAAAATAAATGAAGTTGTCCAAAAGCAAGCACGTGAAAGAAAAGTACAAAAGAAGAAGTACGCGTTGTTTCAATGCAGAGATCGAGATCTTTTTAAACGTTGTCAGTTTTTTTTCCTCGACAATGATCAAAACAATTGTTTCCTTTTAATCTATGATGGTTGATAGACTTATCGTTAATTTACTTTGCCGTTCATTTTCTTTTTTTTTTACTATTATTATTATTATTATTATTATTATTATTATTATTATTGTTTCTTATTTTTTTTTCTTTGATAAAAAAATTAAATAAAAAGGGATGATCGAATTAACCTTCGAAGAAGGAACATAAATTACGTGATCCCGATTATGTGTCATATAGATCATCAATAAAAATCCCCATCGCGGATCCTCTTCGAATCATGATCTCCGTTTATGATAATGATGATGATGATGATGGTGATGATAATTATGATGATTATGATAAATCCCATTATTTAGGTTTAACATTAATTATCTAAGATCTTTTCTCGTAATCTCATTCCTTCTATTAGTAATAATAATCGAATGGTATTACCGTCTAACGATTCGCATCGCATGACGTGTCCATTGTTTTTCCCGCAAAAAAAAAATGTCTTTTGCGATTTAAAATCGAACACGTGACGCGTACGCGCGAAAAATAAATACGTTAAATGCTCGACATTGGTGTGGTGCCAGGTATCTTTTTTTGATTTAACAATTAATGCGAATTTTTCTTTTCTTCATTTCTTTTTCTTCGATTGCATTCGTTTTACGTTCAATTTGCGTTTGGAAATTTGTTGACAAAATAGAAAAAATAATAAATAAAAAAGAAAAAGGAAAAAAAGAAAAGAATAAGGAAAACGAAACGTCATCATTTAAAATGGAGGGTATAACTTTTGTTAATTATAAAGTGGGCCACTACATAAGAACTGCAATTTTAAATTAACGAATAAGACAAGTTTTTCTTTTTTAAATTTTTAATTTCAGATTTTCATTTACTGTTCTATATAAAAATGTTATCTTTTCTAATGACGAAAACTATATATATTTCTAAAACGAAACTACAGATATAACAGGTGGGAGTGAGGGTTGAGGGGTGAGAAAAAAAAAATAGAAAGAAAGAAAAGAAATTATTAAACGAGAAAAATAAAATTCTTCGGAACTTTTTTTTTTTGGAGGACTTTAGAAATTAATTAGCATAAAATTTTCATAATGCGGGAATTTGAAGGAAAAAAGAAAAAAGTTCGAAAAAACTTAGACTAGTTGAAAAAAAAGAAAAAAAAAATTATACGTGAAACCAGTTCGGGGAACAAACACGTGGTTAGTTGAATTCGTTTCACTGATTTTATCGACGACTCGTATGGTTAACGAGTAACCGTTGATTTGTCTGAGAATTCAAAGCGAAGAAAAATAAAGTTTATACTTTTAATAATCGGCCAAGTCGCGTGAGAAACCGGTTTTGTTGACGCGCGTTACGCACCATCGTGTGTCTCTTCGTTCGTTCTATAACCTGATTGCATTTTCTACCTTATAGCATTATTATCATCATCATCAGTCGCGATTTACCTAAATTTCAACTCGGACGTGTCGTCTCCTCTCCTTTTTCCATCGTGAAGGATTATTATAATAATCGTCGATGTTTACGCGAATTTTTTCTTTTTTTGTTTTTTTTTTCGTTCTCGGGTGTAACGACGAGTAAGAAAAATATCTTCCCTTTTTTTTTTCTTTTTTTTTAATCTTTTCTCACAATTAGAAGAAAGCGTTCTTTTTTGTTATCGAGATATCCAATTCAAGGATAAAAGTAAATATTTTCTTTTTGTCTTTTTGTTTTTTTTTTTTTAAATATAATTACAAATTGTCGAATGTTAAAAATATGTGACACGTGTGAACCGAATAGAAAAAAAAATAATTTCTTTGTATCTTTGTAAATTTCCATTAAACTCTTAAATTATAATTGAGTTGTACCATTTTTTAATACTTTGCTGACATGTTTTTTTTGTCTTTTTTTAATCAGATAATATATTCCAAATAATTATATTACGTTAACAGTTACAATATCGTTGATCTTCGGACCCTCTTTCAAAGTATCAGATGTTGTTTGAATTTATTGAACAATATTATTTGATACATTCTGATGATTAAATAGAAATGTTTTTTTTTTTTTATATTAAAATTATCCACACGTACGCACATATTTATATCATTATCCATACATCCTGCATATTTATGAAACAAAGAATTGCAAGCACGAGTTCAAATGAGATTAGATAAGTTTACGGATTAAAGATTACATTATGTAAGATTATATAAAAGGAAGAAAATATTTCATGGAATATAAAAAATACCATTAGATCATAAATAAAAAATAAAATGTTAAATTAAGAGAAGAATCAAAACTGAATTTGTTCACCTTGCTTAATCGCGGAAGTAATAAAATGTTTTCGCAATTTAGGAAACAGGATATTTGATTAGTACGAAATATTTCTAATTTTTTTTTCCCATTACAAAAAAAAGAGATATATGGATATATACATATACATATATAAAACCCATAAACACCGGATAGATCATTGCCATTGTCGAAAACGAAATTCAGCATATAAGTTCCGGCTGATTATTTCACTAGTATAGGTTTCTCATCTAAATGTCAAGGTATCGACTATCATGTCATTGCTTTTGAAAATCAACGTATTCCTTTGGAATGGGTTTAAAACGTGAAACGCGAGCTTGCGTGCGTAACTTTCTTTGAAATTAAATTCACACGAGGCGAGGCAAGCCCTCGCTTAAATATACATAACTCTACGTATTTCTACACATACATACATATATATATATACATATGTATGTATGTATGTATGTATGTATCCTTCAGGTACAATGAAAACGAACATTTCGCGAATCTTCGATCTGCCGATCATGAACTTCCTCATTTCGTGACATAAACAAATATTTAAAAGGACGAGCACGTGTTAGAGCGTCGAATAGAATTTTAATCGTTTCTCCAAGATATCTCACAAATTCTTCTGGTTCCTTCGATCACAACACCGAACACGAATTCTGATAATGCTCGAAATTTATTTCACCAAAACAAATCCCATTCTATTCTACAGAAAACAAAATAAAATAAAATAAAATTAAATTAAATTAAACGTCCGAAAAGATTGGTGGCATTTTTATGTTTTTATAACATCAATAATTATAATTGTAATGTTAATTTTTTTATAATAATATATAAAAAATGTTATATATATATATATATATATATATTTTATATTACAATTATTTATATGATAAGTAATAGATCATAAAATCTCAATGTTTTTAATTTGATATGCTTGGAATGATCTAATAATTAGTAAAAAGTGTAGATGGCGCAGTAAAGTATACGGCTGTTTAAAAGTGTGCCTCCTGCATTTTGCTGTGTTTAGTTGTGTTATAATTTATAATTAAAATAATTTTTATGTTTTTTTACTGCTTTACATAGTGCTTTGTTATTTTTATTTGTAACATTGGAGTTTTTTTATTTTGGGTGCATGTTAAAAGCCCTTTAATCTGTGTTTCGGCCGTTGATTTTCAACCACAGTTTATATCGTATTCAGACAGTACTGTCATATTACTTCTATTATTATTATCTTAACATTGCCACCTATACCATGCCCGACAAAACTACAGAGTGGTGTGGTATTTGTATACGTCCAATTGTTGACAATTTCGCTGCTACGACCCAGGATACTTGTAAGCATAAATTTCACTTGGCTTGTGTCAAAGTTAGATATGCTCTTCACTCAAGATCCGAGGTCAAGGACTTTGTTACCAGCAAATGTCCTATGTGTACAGGGAAGAATGAGTATCCAATTTCTATTTTGGAGGAAATTAGTATGAAGTTAAACAAATTAAACGACATTGATACGAAAATCACGGATCTGACTACAAGACTGGACGGAATAGCTGCCAATTGTGACTTTCTACGCGAAGATTATAAAGCTTTAGAAAAGCGAGTTGGTGCAATTGAATCGGCGTCATCATCGGACGCAACTTGTATGATTGGCCAATCAAACAATCCGCAATTGCAAGCCATTCAAGAGATAGAAATGCGCCAACTGTATATGGAATCTAATCAACTTCGTGACCAATTTGTTATTTCGGATCTCCCAGAGGCGGCTTCGGAAAGCTTACCAGCTGCTTACCAGCTTAAACTCGGAAAAATTTTAGAGGTTCCTGATGTAAGCGTTAATAGTTTTTCATTGGTAGAGAGAATTGGATACAACAAAAAGAAAAATGTTAGAGGAAACATTGTTCGCGAACGGGATATCATTGTAAAATGCCATTCGCCAAATTTGGTCGATAAGTTTATTGCCTGCAGGAGGAAACGCAATGATATTACTGCAAACCTAGTCATCAATGGGTCACAAAAGATACCAGTGTTTGTAAACAAGCGGTATCCAACGGCATTGTATAAACTGCGACAAAACATTATCAAGAAGTTTCCTCACATCAGTAAAAAAAATATTTGGATTACGACTAATTCTGTTTGCGTGAACCTTAAGAATGGATCGGAACCAGTGAAAATTTTGCCGTCAATGGACCTATCAAACATCCATAGTCTTTGTAAATAATATTGTATAATAGTATTGGCTCTCAGCAACGTAATATTACCGCTGGAACATCGTTTATCTTTCGTTTGCAACGATATCAGCATACTACTCCGTTTAGAAGAGTTTTAGGATGGTTTACTTTACAAGATCGACATGACTTCTTAATGGCTTGCATAGTATACAAAATATTGCGTCTTCAGCACGACAAAATATTAAGAACGAACTTTAGTATTCTTACTTCTGTTCGTGGTCGTGCTGTCAGGCAATTGGATGTATTATGTTTACCTTATGCAAGAACCAGGACTTATGACAAATCATTTTTGGTTACTGCTGTTCGTATTTGGAATCAACTACCGGAAGATATCATAGCTTTAAGTGACTATAAAGAATTCAGATTAAGATGTTATACCTACTTTATTGATAGAGATATTCAGCGTGTTTTGTGACTTACGATTTAATTTAATTTAATTTTTGTTTTGTTTTTTTTCTCTCTTTTTTTTTTAACCATATGTTTATTGCTTTGAACCAATACTACTATACTACTATTATAGAACCATTATACTTTTATTTATTATTTACTATTTTCTTTTTACTTTTATCTACTTACTGTGCGTTACTACTAATATAATGATAAGTTTAATAATAATTACATAATTTTCACTTCCGTTTTGTTTTATCTATACATTACATTGTACTATACTGTAATTAATGGCCTTTAGGGAGCCTAGGCTCTAGGGTCAATAAAATATTATTAAATAAATAAAAATAAATAAATAATTATAATCACTTAAAATATATATATCTCCGTTATTTTTAATCTTATGGATAAATATCCAAGACAAAGTTACGTTACTTGAAAAGGGTTACATACATCCGACTGAAAGAACTTTTATTCGAGGTCACTCTTTATAAGATTTCAAGGTTATTGGTAGATTTTTTTTAATGGAACCCTACGATCTATTTTTACATTGCATGATATAATTCCTCGTGTTTTCTGAATAAACAAATATTAAAGTCGAACAATGATCGGGTCGCAAAGTATTTTTTACAAAATATTTGCCATATTAATAATTAGCCATATTCTTTTCGGATTTAAGACAAAAAAGAAAAAATATTCATTTTTTTCGCCTTTTTTTGCTTGGATAATAATAAATATATATTTATTTATTTATTTAAAAACGTGCGAGTGTGTATGTTTATGTGAATTTATTATCAATAATATTTTTTGCTAATAATAAAAAGATACCAGAAGTAACCGTATAACGTATTACACTTGATAAATACATATTACCAATGTTTTAATATCCATTAAAAAGTCCAACAGTGATACTTTTCAGTTTTGCATTATACATACGTATACGAGTATATATTCGCAACGTTTGCTATATTTACTGTTGAAGGTCTCTCATTGAGTTATTAGACTTAAACGAAAATTTCAACACTCATTCTCTTAAAACGTGTTATACAATAAATTACTTCCTGTGTTATACCTTTTTAATTACAACTAAAGTTGACAATTTAATAACTACGATTATTCGATCTTACAATTAAATAATAAAATGAATGAAGGAATGTGAATAAACGAATAAATGAACATATGAACATATGAAAGAATGTATAAATGAATAAATGAACGAATGAACTAACATTTAAAATGAAGATCGTGCCAAATATTTGACTTCGTTTTATTTTTTGCTATAAATGAGTATAATATATACACATAATCTCCGTATAATTTATAAATCTTGTAAATTACATGTGAATTAATATGTAAATTCTGTAGAATAGAAAAAACAAAAGAATAAAAAGCAAAAAGAAGGAAAGAAAAAACCAGTAAGATAATGTCGATCGGATTATTTATGATAGTTGGATCGATATATGATTCTTTAGTAAACATGCTTTATGGATATTTCAAAGATTGCGCGTTTTATCGATCGATTCTCGAATTGTTTTTTCTTTTTGACTTTGTTTCTATATATAAAAAATTGAATTAAATTAATATATATATATATATTAATATATATAATATATATAATATATTAATATATATATATATATATATATATATATATAGACACACACACATTAAAAAAATATAAATTATAATATTAATTAAATATAAAATTATAAATGATTAATATTCACAAAAAAAAATAAAAATACATAATTTATTTAATATAAAAAAAATATATATATATATATATATACAATATAATATTAAATAATATTTCAACAAAAATAAATATATAGGTGCATCTGTGCGCGTATAAATTTATATAAGTAATTATAAAAAAAAATCAGCAAATTTTATATCAATTTAAGAAAAGAAAAAAAGAATTTAGCACCAATGTTGATACGAACGTTTCTCTTTAAAATACGGCAATATCTCTTTCTCTTTCTCTTTCTCTCTCTCTCTCTCGCTCTTGACTTTAATTCAATATTATGTCGAGCAATACTGCGCATGTGCCTACATTTTTTCCATCTCTTTCGAAGAAACATAATACTGAAAATGTGATGCGACGGAACCACCCGAATTCTTGTTCATAGAGATACAAGAAAAAAATAAAACAAGAGTATAGAGTAGTGTAAGTCTATCGACTTCATGTTTGTTGTTTTTTTTCTTATCAACTCGAAACATTTTCTGAGAATTTGTTTAATCGTTAAAAAATAAACGAAAGTATTATACTTTAACGTTCTAGTGCGGTTAACCTCAAAGTCTCGATTTCCTGCCGTTGGTGCAGCTATTGTTAGGTATTAATATATATATATATATAGTTAATCTTATTACTTTCATACAATCTATTTTACGTATAAGTAATTTTCGAATGTTACTGAATATAAATATATATTAATATCTATACCTTATTATCACCTATCTTTCATATACAGGGTGTTCTGTAATTAATGGTACAAATGATTCTATATGAAAAGATTGGTCTTATATAAACAAATTTGATTCTACATTTTCGACTTAGTTTTTCACATAGAATCATTACCTGCTCGCTTGTACCATCAGTTACAAAATGTCCTTTATATCTTTGTTGAATGATTAATATTATAGAGAATATGATAATTAACATTATTCATTTGTACTTTCAGTGAATAAACAAGAGAAGATGCCTGACCGCCGTCAGCCTAAGACCTTAGAAGGTCTTAGTTTGCGGGAAATATGTCAACATCTCGACGGGTTGTGCCGCCGACTGCAAGTGCTTTCTCAAAAGACTTCATCAGCACAGGTGCTCGCTTACGCAAAACAAGTTATCAGACCATATTATATCAATGCCTTACCCGCAAGCCTACGCACTCAAGTTATTGAAGAAACTTCGAGAATGCTCTACGGTCCCTCATTGGATGGTTCATCTTTAATTTCTGGTCCTGCTCCTCTGTATTTATTAGCATTGCTTCTTAATCATGATATCAAACAGTTAAAGGTGAATCTTTGTTGTTACTATGGATGTAGCCATCAAACGTCGCTCTTAAAGTTATTAGCATCTGAAGGGACTGGACTAGAGTCTTTAGAACTGGCTCGCTCTGCCTTACTCAGATTAGATTGCAGGTTGTTAAGGTCCGCTCTATTGAACATGGAAAATCTCTTAAGTTTGACTCTTCGCAATATAGCTAACGATGCAGTACTTCAAGTCATTGGGAAAACATGCCCTAAGTTGGTACACTTAGATATAGCATGTTCGAAACAAGTAACAGATGCAGGATTGAAACAACTGTTACTAGAAGTCGAATTAAAAGACAAAGCAACTATTACGTCTACGCAAGAGCCACCTAACAGTTGGTTCAAACTGAAAACCTTGATGATGAACAGACTAAAGACGAAGCCTGGTGCCAGATCCAGAAAGAAAGACAAGGAAAATGTTTTATTGGAATATTATGAAAATCGTAATTCTATTTGTGATACCCTGAAAGTTCTTAATATTGCTAATACTACCGTTACATGCTCTGGCGTAATTTTGGCGTTAGTATACATATCTAATCTGGAATCGTTAGCAGAGTACAATCACATGGGAAGCGTGGTTGAAAGGATGAATAAAGGATTTATTGAATTCGAAGCTCCACTTGCTTTAACGCAAGCAAGAAGCACTAAAACAACGCTTGAACGTCTAGAACTTCTTGCTCAGGCATGCCCAAGAGTTGAAACATTACATATTTTTGAACCTAATCATCCACCAAAAGCGCTAAGATTATTTCCCTGTGTCACTTCTTTGAGCATACATAGTATTCCTGTTGAAAATGGATGGATAAATGGTTTTTATGAATATTTACGCACTGATGGTACAAATTTTAAAGAACTTAATCTTCATGTTGCTCAACGTAATCATGTATTGACAATAGATTTGAAAAAAATCTTCAGCAGTTGCCCTAATCTCAGAAAACTAATGATTGATGGCTCCATTGTTGTATGGTCAGCAGGACCAGATCCACCACCTCTCAAATATTTGAAAAAAGTTCGGTTGGGACATAAAGTAACTGCCTTGGTTATAATTAAAATTCTCTCCTTGGTGCCGGAATTAACAACCCTTCATATTCACAGTTGTTCTGATCTAACTAACGAACACTTAGAAAAATTATTGACTACGCCCTTATGGCCCCAAAGTTATGAAGAAACCGGCAGAACAGAAAATAGTTTAGTGCAGAATTTATCATGTTTCTACATATACGAAGCCAGCAGAGTATCAGCGCCAACTGTGTTAAATATTTTTTATAACTGCAAACGCTTAAGAAGAATTGGTAATTTAAATAATTGGGGATTGGATTGTGACGGTATAAATATGTTAAGAAAGACGCTGGCACATGCCAATTTAGATGTGGATTTGTGTCCTGGTTCTCATTGGTTTTGGAGCAATTGTATTCAGTAGCTCGTGCACATTAAGACTGATTATTCAATTATTTTGAGACAGTCTTTTCAAGTATTTTAAAGACCATGACATTATTAATTAGCTGTTTTATCAAAATCTCTATACATCTAATATTTTTCAAAGACTCTTCATTTATCAGTATTCAATACATGTTTACTATGACGAGTTTTGAAATATAAAACGAAAAAAGGGAAAAATATAATATAAAGTTGCCATTTTCGAATTAAATTTAAATTTAATAAAAAAACAAAGGTATATTTTATGAAAATTCAAATGTTTCTGAATAATAATAATTTTTCGAAAATGATATATATTATATTATATTATATTATATTATATCATACACAATAATGTAAAATTAAAGTATTCAAACACAATATAATACTAATAGGGTACGAGACTTAATAGTTTTATCGAAAAGTTCAAACTGAAAATACTGTCCTTATTAAACTTTGTTATTAAAATATAACAAGAATATAACGGCAGGAATTAAATTTAATATACACGCATTAGTTTATGTTATTGATAAGAGGAATACTTTTTTTGAGAAATAAATCAAATGACAAGGGAAATAAACAATTATATTTCCTATCTTGTTTAGAGTAAACAATAATAAGACAAATAAAATTGTTCTTCATGAACATATATACATATATGTATATATACACGTTCGAGTTCAATTATAATACTTGAAGAAAATTTTAGTAATTTTATAATTTTTTTAAATAATCCGTCCAATAATTAAGCTTTATGATTAACCCTTTTGTTACGGCTTTGTGTTCAATATAAATTCGTTAGTACATGCGTATTATCGCATAATACGACCTCTATATATGTCGCTAATAAAGAAAAGGTTAAGATTTGTCCTACTTTCATAAAATACAAAATATTAGTTAGAATTCAATTAAAATATATTACATTGTTCGTATAATATTTGATTTAATTTTTTGTTTTTGTAAATATATCTAACTTACCTCCGATAGGCCATGGGATTGCAGTATGAGATTGATAAGTTTGGTATCCGTTTGAAAAATTTTGTATGTCATATGTAACTGTTTAGCCGGTGGATCTTCCGGAGGCGTTGACAAAGCGCAACACCTAAAATAACAAAAGGAATAATAAAAATAATGCATAAACATAATAATAAATTTTCATTTTAGGTATACTTACTTAAAACGTAAAGTAGGCGCCCTGTTTCCAACCGGATGATTCAACAGCCATTCGTTGTTTATTGGACTTTGATCTTTCGTTGTGCTATTATTTACCAATTAAAAAAAAAAAAAAACAGAAAAATATTTAAATAATAATAACAGCACACACAAGACAAGAGTTTGTTTCAAATTTTACCGCGCGTTAAAAAATACGATGGTAACGTAGATCGAATAGTTTTAGCAAGACGTTAACAGATAGCGCTGCTTTTCGATGTATATTGAAAGTCGATAAGGAAGGTAATTTTTTCGCGGAAATATTTTTGAAAAGTATTTAGAAAGTCGATTAAAAAGAAGAAAAAGAAAAGAAGTATAATACTTGCAATTAAAAAAAAGGAATCACGCTAATCGAACTTTCACTTTGTATTCTGTTCGTTTGCTCACTAGCTCGAACGTCAGAATTAACATTATCGCGATAATTGCTTACATCAAATAATTACGTTCACTTCTTTCTAATTATTCGTGAAACGTTTTACTTTGATAATTAGAGAAAACTTGTGCATTCCGGTAATTAGATGCACTCGTGCATACTGCGTATTAGATTAACTTAATAAAATAAATTTCAACAGTAATTAACTATTCACTTGTACAAAGATACACGAAAAAGAAAAAGAAAAAGAAAAAAAAAGAGAAGAAAATTTTTTAAAAACCGAATCGCTAATTGCAGTCACGTAGAGAAATAATCGACGTGCATACAAATTGGCTGGAACGTAACACCATTTTAAATAGTTTTCCAATACTCACCGTTTATCGATATTAGAGTTGTGTGGTTTATGCACGAAAGGTTCGAGAGCTTCCTCGCTACTATTGGATAATTGTGACATGCCAGAAAGACTGGAGGATGACATTGACTCTTTTGGTCGTTTTCCTTCCAATTTTCTTATCGTAGTGCCTTTCCTTTGGGACAACATGATCGATCCTACAAATCACACAGAAGAATAATATTCAGATCAAGTGTTCTATAAATAACCAAAGGGCTATAATAAAATAAAATGCCTTTATAACACGAATATAAACACGTATATAAAAGTTTCTATTTTATATTCTTTATCTTCTATATCCTAATAACAGAATTACAAATCAAACGTTATTTTAAATCGAAAAATCTTTCGAACGAGAGACATCGTAGACTAGTACCTGCCCTATGTATTATTTTTCGATGCTTGTTCTACATTTTGCAAATTATTACCATGAACATAACTGATATCGATCGGGATACGTCAATGATCTTGTAATATGGATTAAGTTAAGGAAAATGATGTCAGGCTGTTTTCTTCTTAAGTAGTATTAAAACTTATCACACAATACCACCCCAAGTCCTTCGAGATATGCACCTGCAAGGTTTCACCTTAGTCGTCATTTCTCATAGATGTTAAAGAAGACGGGACATAAAACTTTGACCTTTTGAACTACTACTGCTTTAGTCCCAAAAATAGAACAAAATTAAGATTGACAAAATCTTGTCATAGTTTCATTCCTTGAAAAATAAATTTATTTATTGAGGCTTTCCCATTCATGTTAGGCTATTCATTATAACCGAGGATCCAAATTATGCACGAAGCAAAGTTCGTAAGGCCACGAGTAAGGGTTGTATAGTCTACCCTTGAATCACAAGACGTTATTTTAGTACCTAAGTGAGTTTTGCTCTATGCTTACAACATAAGTGTACAGTAGTACTCGAATTTATTATTCCAAATGATGTATCGTTGTTATATCAAATATTAATAAACTGAATAATGTTATAACAGATTCACAAAACGGCTTTTTATAACGGCAAATTTAACTTGAAGATAAGGGAGTTAGAAATGAAATCAGAATGAAAGAAGTTAGAATGAAATAATAATTATCTTATTTTCGAGGGTTACATTTGAAATGCCACAGCATCGTTGCTTCGGGTTTTCTTCTTTTTTTTTTTAAAGTCTAGCACGAAAACGTGTCACGAAAGGTCGTACATATGCCAAATCTAACTTTCTACACTTAGGTTGTTAATATTACTGTGGAGAATAGAAAATAAAGGAATGGAGAACACGAGGAAAATGACAAGGCATTCGTAAAAGAAACAAGAAAAATAGCTTCAGGAATAATTGAAACAATTAATTTTGTTTTTTTTCTTCTTTTAACATTTCATGAATTATCGATCATTCGTACAAATGAGTTTAGAGATACCCTTTCTACTTCTTTTTTTAACACAAAAATCTGCATATTGCATTAGAGTACCCTCGGTCATCACGCAGAAAGTAAAAAACAGGTACTAAGGAGTGGACTGTGCGTGAGTCACTGAAGTGATTATGCGATTGTAATGCATCGTTTGCATAAGAAGGAAAAGGGAGAAAGCCGTTTAATATATTTGATAAACCATGAACTTTATGTATCTGTAATATATATACACATTATAACAAAACATTAACACTCGACCCTCTTGTAACACGGTTAATTCATTTCATGTTGTATGCAAGTGAAACAAAAATTATAAATCAAAATTAGATGTATAAAATAGTGATAAGAATATTGTCAGATTTTATTAACACATTACTATAATATAGCTAATATTATAAATACTGTGTAGTTAATATTTTGCATTATATAATAAATTAATAAATAAACAATATTAATTATAATAAGCGTGGGCGTATTGTAAGTTCATAAGGTAAATAAAAAAGAAAGGAATTTCTTTTTAATTTTAAAACTCGTTACATTTGAAAGATAAATTCATAAGTTTTTATTTTTGATGGGTAAACAAAACATGACCTACTTTGCTTAATGAACATTCTATTCTTTCCTGTATTTTTTTTCTTTTATAAGAATTTCAAATTAATTATACAAAAAAAATTGGATTTTGAGATTGTTAAATATAATTATGTCATACGATCTTTATAATTTAATTGTTGGTTCGTGTCTATAAAGAAAATGATATAATATGATACTTGTAGTAGTATATCATAGAAAATAATAATAATAAGATTTAAAAGATACACACATATGAGTGTGCTAGTTTCAAGTTGCATGTCAATCATATACAAGATTAAATAAATTAATAATTTTTAACCCTCAATCGTTCCAAACGTAAACTTATATAAAAATAAAAAATAAAAATTCTATTACTTCTCCGGAACACAAATAAAAATCATTACTCGCATGTCATTGTGTGTGTGTGTCACATTTAAAATATTTATATTAATATTCAATAGAGCAAACATATATATCGAAAATAAATTAGAATTACACCCCCACAATTTGAATCTACAAATTAAAATTAACAAATATTTATTTCACAATTTCGCAATGCATCATATTTATTAAACTATTTAAACAAACCTACTCGAGTGTTACTACTTCGTGAGATAGTAAAAAAAAAAACAAACCCAGAAAAAAAAGGAAACAACAGGAGGGAACAAAGTCGCGTGTTTCGATTTAATCATTAGACGAACAAAATTTCATATGAATGCCGATCGCATGAACACACCTATAATATATTATAGTAATCACCTCGTACATGTTCCCAAACAAACCATGGGGTCTTTTGCACGATATTATACCTTAAAAGTACTCAGACACGCGACCTAAACTGCAAAGGTGGTGGTCTCTTGAGTAATGGAAATTACTTTGATAGAATTTGTAAAATCATTTCGATTCACATTGGGTTCTAGAAGAAGGGGGTGGGGGGAGTGATACGAGAAATACAGGTGTTTGCGTCAGAGGTTTTTTGTTTTAAGGTGACGAATATGACGAAGACGTGGACGAGTAGGAAAAAGAGGATAATCCGCAATGCCTAACGACTTTGGCACGTTTCCCAACATTTTCCTCATCTTCGTTTGATCACGACCTTGTCCATCCACCTTCTTGTCTTTCCATTTCATTGAACACGTCAATGCGCTTCCTTTCATTGGCCCATATCGTAATACCGATAACAACATAAAACCTGTTTTTTATCATTTATCTATTTCATTCCGGATTTAACGTTAACTTGTAATCCTGTGTGCGTAGTATTTTCACGTTTCTTATATTTCTACGGACCATTTTATACTTTTGTTTCGATAATTCATTTTGTTATTATTGTACAAAGATAGGTTGACAAGTTTTGATCACATCATTTTATTATAATTTCTTTTTTTTTATTTAATAAAAATTTGTTTACATATGTTAATAGGCTCGAAACTTTTCAACCCATATCCCCATATTTAGATTTCAAATTACAAAATTGTAAATAGTACAAAATTAGGAACGTAAATATTGGACATAATTCACAAATATGAAATTTTGAAAGACTTTTAATTTACGATCGTATGGTAATCGTTTCAAACGGAAACCTCTATTATTTTCTATTAAGGATTCAACTTTTATTCTTTGGCTCAAATTCAGGAAACATGCTTCGTTTCGGTAGTCTTTGACTTAATTTTTTTTCTTTTTCTTTTCTTTTTCATACTTTTTTACGTAACCTTCTCTCTCTCTCTCTCTCTCTCTCTCTCTCTCTCTCTCTCTCCATCAATCTTCGTAAGTGGGAGATACGATGAAAGAGAAAGAGGAAACGTATTTTTGGCATAATGTCAAAGAGGAAGAAGTTGCTACATTCTCGTGATCTTCCTCTAATGATACGTAAGTCACATAAATTTTCCGGAAATCTTTTCTTTTATATCTTTATCTCGTCTCTGAAATAAACTAAATCATTTTTTGATCTAACTTTTTATTTTTATATTTAAAAAAAAAAAAGAACTGAACGATTTTTTATTACACATAATTTATAGGATTATACACAATTATTTGAATAATATTAAATATGTTATCGTAATTCTTTATTTATTTATAATATATATTTATTTAATAAATTAAAGATCATTTTGATAAATAATTTCTTATATAAAAATTCAAATATTGATTTTGTAATAAAAGTAAATGTAATCTACTTATTTGTAATATATTACAATTTTTATAATCAAATATTATTACTTAAATATTTTACATAATTTATGTAATATTTTTATTTATTACACTATCATAATTACCGACACATAAATAAAAATGAAAGTACAAATACAAAAGAAACGTACTAACATAGACTCCATCAAACACGAAAACACCGATTATTTTTAAACTCTACACAGTTGTAGGGATCCATTAAGACCGTACACGGTGTAAGCAGTAGGATTTTCAATCCTCAACCGTTTCAAAGAAAACAAATGGAAAAAGAAATTACAAACAAAAATATACATGGATGATTTTAAAAGTATAGAGCGTAACACACGAGAGAGATTGAAAAGTTTTGAACTTTAAGGTCCTAATGGACACGTACAACTATATAGAGTTTGAAGAAAATCAGTGTTTTAATGGTCTGATAGATTTCTTGTAAAATTTTTATTTTAAAATCCGATTGTGAAAATCAGGCAGAAAAACAATTAATAATTTCACCAGTTTATCGAATATCTATAGACTTACCTAATGAAAATAGTAATATTAAGAAAAATGAGAAAAGATTGTTGAACGTTAATGAGAACACATCTAACAGGGTGGTGATTTCGACGGATAATTAAACTCGAGCCATACATTTAACGCACGCAATCGTATCGTCTCAACTCTTACCGAACAAGGGAGAGTTTTCCTTTAGAATACATCGATCGATTTTACCTTTCACACAAACGACTACAATGTGATATATAGGGAAACACTTGTGGTCTTGGTTCACCGACCGAATCTTTTCTTCTATTCTATATTGCTTTTTTAATCCTATCTTTCTCTTATACTTTATCTTGTTAACAATATCACTCTTTTCCCATCACTGCATTTATTAGTCAATTATTTTTCTTCTCTATTAATACTTTATTTCCAAATTTTTCAAAAACTCACGTCATATTGCTAATAAATATAATCAAATTAAAATATAAATTATATATACAAATTGTTTCGTAATATCTGGGTTTGCTTCAATTTAATCCGTTCAGTTTGAATGCTCAGTTCTCTCGCTTAAAATATTCGATAACCATTGACAACATTGAAGAATTTTTATACAGGTATATTAAAAAGTTTCCAACAGATTTGACACACACACACACACACACACCTGTTTATTTTGAAAAAACTGTGAAATTAAATAACACGAACAGTGCAGCAAACTTGGATATAAAATGGGGAAGGGGAGGTAGATCGGGGATGGAGGAAGTGTGTGCGCGCGTGTGTGTGATGATTTCAAGCAGCTTTTGTGAAGATAAACTATCGAGGATTATTGTAACACAAAATACACTACGAGAATATTTTGTTCAGTTCTCTTTTGACCTTTGAAGGAACTGTATTGATTTCCTAGACTTTCCGATTTCCTGTATGCACACCCTTTCCTCCACCTGCATTCTCTATCCCGTATCGTATACATTCAGAAACTGTCTGAAATTCTTCTTTCCAATAATGCGAATGATGAAAATATACATGAAATCTTAACGAATGTATTTACAAATATTTATAAAATTTTTCTAACTTTTGTACAAACCTTTTTATCATTTATATTTATATTTAGTTTCAAGTTCGCCAATATATATAATAAGAGTATAATGTTGAAATTATCAATAATTTGTATTTAATCTTATATGGGCTTACTATGGTTTCAAATCACATACCAATAAATAATGAATATTATTTTATAATCTAATTATCTTCATAAAATATTTCATAATTTTTATTTATCAACCAATGAAAGATTATTTATAAACGATTATCAATTGCAGCTCGAAAATATGGGTAATTAATTTTCTTATCTTGGTATTAAAAAAAAGAAAACTCGTATAATATCAAAGCTCTCAGATTTATTTATGCAAATATTCTGTCAAGACAGATCGTCCCTTATAATCATGACGATGAATTGTGAAAATGTAGACTTAATCCGCCCACTCAACGAGACCACCAACAGGTATTTCCGATAGGTCTGCACCTCCTTCGGTGAATAATAAATTACTTGGTGAACGCAAGTCGTGTAACGGTCTATCTTTCTTAACAGGACGCTAGTCGAACTGTCGGCCAGTCCGGAAGTAACCAACGGTACGGCCCCATTTGCTTCATTACATAATCGATCGGGTAACCGGATCGACTGAGACCAACACTTTCGATCCTGCCAACCGCTTAAGTTTTAAACTGCTTCGCAAAATACAAACTTTCTTTTCCTTTTCATTTTCCAACGATTCGTTTTTCATCATTAAAAACTCGGAATGCCCATTTGCATTATCGTACGAATTATGATAATGTATATAAAATATGGGTGGGGTGGGGTGGGGGGTGGTTGTGGTAATATGGCAATTGGAATCATTTATTTTTATTACAATTATTTATATCGTCAAATGATTAAACAAATTTTGTTCTATTTTTTAACAGTAAACTGGTATAATTATTGGCACAAAGGTGTGTGTGTGTGTGTGTGTGTGCGTGCGTGCGTGCGTGCGTGTGCGTGTGTGTGTGTAACTTTGTAAATAAGAGACACTCGGAATGACAATTGGTATGGTTCGTATCACTTTGTATTTGATTTTTAATTTTGTAAATTAAATTAGATTTTTATATATATATATATATATATAATTGTTAATTTAAATTAAAAAATAATATTTAACTGAAATAGAAAACAATTCGTTATTGAACTGTCGGAATATCGACAGAGACGCTAGAATTAACAATCTACTCAATTCCAATCACCGCACATTTGATTTTTCATGAAGAAAATTAAATTCGTAAACGATGTTGATTCAAATTAGAAATATCAACCATGAGTTAACGTACGACCAGAAACCTATTAAACAACAATTAAAATGGGGTACAATATTTTCTGGTGATATATTTTCAGTCCAATAACAGTACCTAATTGTCGACCTATTATTGTTCACAACACATACGTGCAGATAATTCTACACGTTTGATAATAAATGATAGTCATCTTTTTTACATTGGATGTAAATGGGTTAACTGTATAATACATTTAATAATAAAAGGAATAAAATGATTGGATTTCAAAGTATCGTTTAATTCTTGAAAGAATCCAATCAATTGGATAAATTGTTAACGACACAAAATAGTTCGAATGATTATCGATGAACGATAATCTTTCATTCCAAACGAAATAGAACAGGAATATATTGAAATTGAATATCGGTACAGATCACAGTTCGAGTCCTTGATATAAACGTGACTTACCTACACGAGAAAGAAGAAAAGGATAAAAAAAGAGTTCATTAATGGTAGGATTCTTGAAAATAAGGGGATTGTGGTGGTGGTTATATTCATGAAATTGGCTTGAAAATTACCATCGGTCGATCTACTGTAATTGATTCTGCACGTAAAAAGGATCGCGATAACGGACACCCAATACCATCCTTCTTCTTCTTTTTCTTTTCTTTCTTTTCTTCTAAACTTTTTTATTAAACCATCTATCTTGTCTTCCATCTCAATCGAACGTAACATTTTCCTTCTAGTTTCTAATATTATTTTGTTTTTTTTTTTTGTTTCAATAAAGACTTTACAACATAACGATAAGTAAACTGTGCATCTTAAAAGACGATATTGGATTTTTTCCGAACTTCATTATCAATAATTTATTGGATTGTCCGAAAATTATGTGCCGATTAATATTTTTATTTCAATTAGCAGTGATTAACGAGTATATTTGTAGTTGAGAAATGATATTTTATCCTATCGTTTCATTTTTACGACAACAATTTAAATACGCACTTTTTAAAGAGTTCACCACACAACTAATTGGATCAAATACCAAAAGATAACTACTTTTTTCCGCATAACAAATATACTCGTCGTAAAACAAATTATTTCCCCATTTCTTCGTGACGAGTATGAAACGAGTGAAAAAATTAAAAAAAAAAAAAAATAAATTTCATGATTTATCTTATATATTAAAATTATTAATATTACACAAAGAAAATAAATCATAAAATAAACTTTGCATAATTTGTTTTTTGACTTAGATCACGATCACGTAGCTCATATTATTATCCAAATAATTACCCACACAACCCCTATTATTAAATCCCTGTCACCAATAGATTGGCGAGAATAAAAAATCTGTTAGAATGATCTGGAAGATCGTTGGAAGATAACTCAATCATTAAATGAGATGAGGTGAATAAAATCACGAATGGGAAAATAGTTTAAAAAGATTAGGAACGTTCGTTTAAATTTCAACTTGGCATATCGTCCTGGTAGTATTTTAAAACTACGTATCACGTGAATAGACGACGAGAAAAGTGAGATAGGAGAAGAGGAGGAGGAGGAGGAGGCGGTGGAGGTGGAGGAGGAGATGGAGGAAAGTGGCATGAACACACCTGTCGTATATGTAAGTGCATAGAGTCGACATAATCGGCAAGTTACTCGGACAAGGTCGCCGGACACTAACATAAGAGACTCAACGACAGTGTTGTATCCGTGCGCGGGTGGAAAATGGGTCGATGAAATTAATAACAGTGTCGTGCACTGAACACGATCTTGAATCTTGGAATACTTTTTAAATTACTTGAATCTTTCTTTTCCCCCCCCCTCCTCCTCTGCCTCCCCCCACCCCTTCTATTACGTTCCTTACCTTGTGCTCATAAATAAGACACCTTGCGATTATTGATACTCAATTCTTTTTTTAGATTTTACTTATTTTGTGCTTACGTTCTCTTTTTAGGGGGTTGTCATTTGGGGGTTGCTACAGGAAAGAGTTCAATACTTTTCAAGTAATCTAATATTCTTTGACAGATATTTTTAACAATTTTATTAATCAATATTTTTCAATTAAAAATACTTATAATAAAATACATATTGAAAAAAATTGAGAAATGTGTGCTAGTGTGCTAGTGCTGAACCATTATCGATCGCTAAACGTCGAGATATAAAAAGAAAATTATATTGAACAAAACAACAAGATATTTTAATAACAAAATATAATTTTGGATAGATCCAACATTTATTCTACACAAATATTTACCATTAACATAATAAAAATACTAATATTAAATAAATTGCATTTTAATTTAATAACAGAATTTGTCTCGTCCCTGATAAATACTGAATTTAAAAGAAAAAAAAAATTCATTAGTTTATTTTTTAAAGTCATCATTGTTATTTAAATAATTATTGAAAAAATCGATTAAAAATTGTTACAGAAATCTCAATTGTTGTTTTGATTGTTCTCTCTCTCTCTTTCTTTTTCTTTTAGCTAACCCCTGCCAGTTAAAAGTGAGTTTCAAGCTCGTACTCGAGACGATCGTATATACTTTGTACTCATGCAGACGCGACGATGACGACGACGATGACGACGATGACGATGATGACAACGATGACGACGACAACGATGACAATTTCAAGAGGGAAACAACACGTCTATTGCATGTACGTGTGTACGTATATACGATGACATAGGATTTCCTGTAACGCCGAAAAATTATCGATTTAATAGATGTGTATCTAATATAGTCTTTCAACGCACAGCTGTTATTAAATGCGAAAAAGAGGGCTGATTTCACAATAACCCACCCTTCCTTCCTTCCTTCCTTCCTTTCTCCCTTCCTTCCTTCCTTCCCACCGTCCTTTCTTTCTTTCTTTCATGTTCATTCTCTATTGCCCAACTTCATTTGAAGTGTTCGAAACGATTTCTTATTTAGATAATCTGATGCATATATATATATATATATATATATGTTTATTTATATGTATGTGAGTAATTAGAAGCGGATTTCTTCATCAACTCTATATATCGTTCAATTTTAAACGAGTTTATTTAATTATTTTATATTTAAGAGTTATATCAAAGAATAAAAAGAAACATGAAAGGTAACAATTGAGGAGAAATTGATAACGATTACATCATTTGTTTGGAATATCAGTCAATATTATTCCACGAAAATGCTACGTTGCATTTTTGTATATTTTGAAGTGCGTACTAATTCAAATGAATTCTTTTTTGAATGCAAGATTTTTATTTGATAAGTATCATCCAGGGGAATCGTTGCATTTTATTAAGATTCTCTTTTACGATTACTAAAGGAGTTAATGTTTACTGCAATAATGAAATAACGAATAACGTAATTAAGAGAAATCGTCTAACTATTTGCAACATTTTGCAAGAAACGCATACATTCAGCTCTCTTTTAGATAATGAAAAGGAAAACATACACGCGCATACAAAGGAAGAAAAAAAAATAATAAAAAAAACCCGGAGGGATCGTGCCTTTGTTTGCGATTACTATGACGTTATGGAAAAATTATCGACAATGGAAATGTAAGATGATACAAATGCGCGTACGTTTGTAAACCTTGAAAAATTAATTCTGTAAACATCGGAAAAATAATAACAAGACAAAAAAAGAAAAGGAAGAAAAATTGTGACGTTTAAGATTTAATTGGATTCTAATTGAATGTTATCGATGTAAATCGAAACAGACTGGCCAATCAAAATTCACTACAGTCAGCTTTCTCGCCTTATGTCACCATTATGGCATTTGTTGTTTTTTCCTTATACTTCAAAATTAATTTTTCACGCACAAGATGTACGTTGCGTTATTTTTTTTTTTTAAATAATTATGGATAAATAATTAAAGAAAATAAATCATCGATCGGTTGTTCCAAAAAATGAAGATTCATTAAAGTTGTAAAATATTTAACGAAAATATGTTTCATCGACTTGAACGAAATAAACTCTAATTCATATGTCAACCTTTTACTTTGTTTTGTTTTGTTTGCTTTTTTTTTCTCTTTCAATGCCTAAAAAGAAAAGAAACAATTTTCTTTAAAACTGGATGAATTCATAAACGAACTCTTTCGGGATACACCTCATAACTTTTCATCATTCTCGAGATAATAAACGCGACAATATCTTTTCCTCGGTTGCGATTTAAAGTAAAAAGAGAGAAAAGGAAGAAAAACGAAAATTTAAATTGATATTTTTCCGCGCTAAATTGATAAAAAATGAAACAATTGGTCGGTCGATCGATGGTCGATTGTCAATCGCGTTTGAAAATTACGCGGGAAATTGGTTATGATACTTATAACTAACATTTGCTTTTAATTCTTTACACTATAATGATTCTTTTTACTTACATTACCAATTACTTTACGTAATACATTTCTAGAAGGATTTAATTTGCAATCTTTTAGTAGAATAAATGAAATTATTACGATTTGTTTTCGAATCAGAACGAATCGTACGACAATGCAAATGTAAAAATCAGAAATTATTTGTAATTAAATAAAAATAGCTTCGTTCCAAAACCTTCGAATGAGGGTGTAAAGGATTAAATAATTCGATAAGAGGGATTTATTAAAAAAAAAAAATAACAGAATTAATAAAAATATTCATACACCTATAGAAATATATTTGTATGTACATAATGATTAAACGATGATAATCTTCTTCTTTTTTTCATTTTATTTAATCGTATCTCTCGTGAGTACTGAAATGAATCAGCCCGTGATTTCCTCGTTTGGGAAAGCAGCTGCTAAATCACGATCATAAATTGAAATAAGAGTTCGTTATCCTAACATTCGAGTAACATCAATAGGTTCAAACTTCCGATGTTAAAAGCTGCTAAACTGACGAGGAGAATCCACATGATGTTCACAAATAAAACACTTGGAAACGTAACGCAATGATGATACTTGAATTATACGCCCGTTTGATCTATTTATAGATTTCAAATCGATTTTACTGAAAACAGAAAAAAAATAAACTATCGTCTGGCAAAAGATTCTAATTTTTTTGTTCGATTTTTTGAACGACGGTAAAAAAAATTGATTGCATCACTTCCCAGTTGTGAAAGTATTTTATTGTCGTTTGCGTAAATGAAAAGAATAAAAGTTTATTTATGTTAGCGAATAAAAAAAATAAATTTTACTAAATATACGAGGCGCCAAATATTCTCGGAAAATAAAAATATCTATTTCCTCTATCCGCGTTTTATATAGATATATATTTCGAGTAGTGCCAAATAATAAAAAGCTTCCAAAATCGTGTTAGTTAAAGGTGTTCGAGAAAAACAGGACGTGGGAGTCGTAATTGGAACGTGAACGTGTTTATTCGAGTAAATAAATATAGGGTAGAATTAGAGTACGTGTAAAAAAAATTTGCTCCCTAATCCTTCGGTATAACTATCTACATATATGTTGTATATTTGGAAGTAGCGTTATATGTTATTGAAACAGGAATATCTCGCGTACGTGTGTGTTTCTCATTTGAGATGAATCTGTGATCTTTGAAATATAAATAAAGTAGACAATTATACGTTGATACCTGACTAGTTGCTAAAAGAAGAAGAAAAAAACAAAAGTAAAATATCGAAATTTGTTAAAAGACAATTTAATCCCATTGTAAAAACATTTTTCACGTTTGTCTCTCGAGTTTATCATCATGCAGTCATTCTGACAGAAAAAGTGCTAATTCGTCAGAAATTTAAAAACAAATCAAACGACTAAAGCACGATCGACGATAAGACGATATAATTGCTTGAAAATAGACTCTCATACCATTTGACAACGGTTCATCAATCCTTTGAGGGTAAGAATGGGTGGTTGTCTATCATATTCAGACGTCAAATGACATGCTGTCCGCGTGCTTTTCTCTTCTTTTGTTCGATGATTGTCCGAAGTAAAAAAAAAAAAAAAAATAGTAAGACTCGATCTTAAAACTCACCACGTATCTGCCGACCCGTAACACACCAAAATTGTTCTAATTCCCGTACGGTGGATGCATCCCTTATGAACGTTGCACTTCGGATTATTTCGGGAGAAGGTAAAAACTTGGACGAACTACGGCCATACCGTATGGTAGCGCGACGAAGACTGCCTCTGTTAGCCGAACGACGAACTAAAGTGCGCGACGTGACGTTAGGTGACGCGCTCAACCATTTCAAATTCGCGCGAATTTTGAATTACTAAAATCCAAATTGCTAATTTTATATATGTTATCAATTTTAAAAAAAAAATTAATAATATTATATTTTCCTTGTTATATATATATATATATTATATTATATTGTACTATATAAATAATATTATATTTTCCTTTTTGATTTTCTATATTTTTTATTTTTTTAAGAAGGTATCAAATGTCTTATTTAAAAACAAAATTATAATTTATTTTTTTTATATGTGTATATACTTTAATTATCTTATCAATGATACTTCATCGTTTTTGCATACTTATTTTCTAATTCGAACAATTTTGAATCGAGTTCCGCCATAGAATATGTCTGCAATCGTATATTATTAATGTAATTTAATAAAAATTAATCCATGTGTGTGTACAAAACATATATACAAAATAAGATTGACAAGTATTTACCCTTTTTCTAAATGGTTTTATATCCCTTGTTAAATTTTCCGTATTTTCTCCTATCTACAATCATATAATATAATTTAGATCATATAATATTCAATCATTATATACATCATTTATTTTAATTACTTACCCAAAAATCTTTATACTCGGGAGATACTCCTTCCAAAAATAATATTCTATCCTCGATATTTTTTAATCTTTCATAAACGTCTCGAGGAACTGGTTTTATTATGCCTAACATTTTCTCAGCTGTAGTTATCCGATCATTCAATACCGAAGAGCAATTATTATTATCTTGTTGGTTTGTCGTATAATTATTGGCATTGTGCAAACGTGATCGGTCAACTGTTTGAGGTCCCCATGAATTTAATACTCTATGTACTAAAAACGTACACATTAAATTAACAATGATTATTCCTTTTCCTTAAAATACATATTAATTTATTTTACCCTTAACATGACTTTTCGAATCTTTTCTTCTAATCAAAATAGCA
This sequence comes from Polistes fuscatus, assembly GCF_010416935.1. Taxonomy (NCBI): domain Eukaryota; kingdom Metazoa; phylum Arthropoda; class Insecta; order Hymenoptera; family Vespidae; genus Polistes; species Polistes fuscatus. The sequence continues at coordinate 2,047,259 of NW_025113107.1, read as the reverse complement.
TCCACTCTTGCACAAGAATTTTGTTTCTCATTATATTGTTCTCTAAAATATAAATAAAATTTCAATTTATAATATTCAAAGATACATTGATACATTTTAAGTCATTTTAACGTAACATTCTATCATATTCCAACCTGTTACAACAGAATTCTTGTATGTTTACTAAATTTACTTGCTGACGCTTTCTTTCAATAAAAGATTCTATTCTATGTTTAAGTTCATTTGAGTTTGCTTTGATTTGTACAATATTGGGATCAAATAAAACAGGTTCTTCAATTGGAGCTTTTACGTCTTCAAAAGAATCTTTTTCGTGTGAACATAAACTTTTAAACGAATCCTTCAAATTTTCTACTGTATCATTATTAGTACCTGTAGAAAGTAATAATTTATATAAAGTATCTGTAGAAAATAAATTACACATTAGTCATTTAGTTCCTTGATAATTCATTTGTGTTCTTACTATTAATTACACAAAAAATGTACACTAACTTTTTGGTACAACATATTTATTAAATATATCTCAAAATAATTAAAAATACTGAACATATGTAAATGTATTTGTAAACAATTATGAAAGATAATACTTTATGCATCTTAATATCAAATGTTTATTATGCTAAATATGAAATATATATATTATAAATATTACTATTTAAATACCCGTTTCACCTTAGCAACAAATAATTCCCACCTCATTATAAGAAAAAAAATTCCCCTAAAATTGTACTACGTAATAAGCATACATATTTCATGATGAAATATTTTACAAATATTCAAATATATAAAAATAAGGTAACATTAAAGGATTATTTAATATTTGACCATTTACATTCTTCATTTTCCTTCCAATTAGTTTCTTTGGTATCGTATATCTCTTTCTTCCATATTGGAACAGAAGCTTTCAAGGAATTAATAGCATAATCCACAGCTTTAAGGCAATCTTGTCTATGAGGAGAAGAAACTATTATAATAACACTAGCTTCTGTCACTGGTACTTCACCAAGACGATGATATATTGCAATATTTTCAATATTCCATTGCAAACGTATTTTGTCACATATATTATTCATTTCTTTCAATGCCATAGGTTCATAAGCTTCATATTCTAATTTAATAACCTGAAACACAATTCGGTTTCTTAACTTTGATTGCGATATGCATTGTATAAATATTAACAAGAAAAAGAAAAAACATACCTTTTTATTCTCAAAATTATCACGTGTAGTTCCTACAAAAGAAGATATTGCACCACATTTAGGTGATAGTGTTAAATTATATATTTCCTCAAAATTTAATACTTTCTGTTCCAACTGAACAAAATTTTTTCCAGTATTCATGTTAACCTAAAAAAGAAAGAAAATTTTGATGCTATATGTTAATAGATTTAAACTGTTGCAAATAATTAAATTAATTATAAGAATACCTCCGCTCAGTGGTGGAATAACAGCAATTTCGTTTTCATCCAATAAGTTTAAAGGAGAATTTTCATTAACAAATTCCTCGTTCACAGCTAAGATCAATGTTTTGCTTATACTTTCCAAATGATAAGTCGTTACTATTATCTTAAATAGTTCTTTATAAGATAAATGTCTGTTGATAATAATTTTACTTTCCTTTATTCCTGTTAATTCTCGTGCTTTTGCAAAAAATAATATATTCACATTTACAAGATCAAGATGTCCGTTCATTATAACAAGAATAAAGACTTATAATAAGAAATAAAAGTGTTTTTTTTTTTTAAACACCTACTAGTTGAAATATTTCATCACGTATCAATATTCCTTATAAACTGTTGTTACGTAATTAGTATCTCTTCGACATATACCACGCACCAGTGCTCTCATAGATAATTCACTTTCAGTAGATAATCTGTAAAGGTTATATCAAATTTGTTGGTATCAAACACTTTATTAAATTAATATTATATCTTGTATGTAATCAATTTCACATTCACACGATTTATATATTCACCACTATTGTATTATTATTATACTTGTAATAATATCGTTTAAAAAAAACATACTACTAAACGAGGAAAATTGAAAACACAAAAACCCCTTACAACAATAGGACATTTTGAAACACTGAATATCGGTGCGCATGCGCGAAATGGATAAAACCAAACGTGGCTAGTTCGCATTGTTCGAAGAAGGACGCAGAAAAATATTAATAAAATTTTTTTTGTTCAATAATCGTATATTATTGAACAAAGTATATTATTATTTATATTATTATTATAAAGTATATATGTATTAATATATTAAAGTATATATTAATACATATATATATTTTATATATATATAAATATCTTACGCACAAACTTCTTACGTCTATTTTCACAATACAATGTGATTCCTTAATTATATGTAAGTATGTAAATATAGAATTTCATGAGTAATGTTTATTTGAAACGACTGCATCATCGCTAAAAAAAGAAAGAAAGTTACAATAATTGACTTTTTCTTTTTTCTTTTCCTGACAATGATATAATATAATACTGATCTTATATATATATATAAATGTTGAATTTTATACGGAAGAATAAGTAAAGCAGATATGGACATAAATAATTATCAAAATCTTGTTAATCGATTATCACGTTATAAAGGTTAACTCTCAAAATAAAGTATAAGTCTATTGAGATCTTCAGATAAGTTTTATTTAAATAAAATAGAAGCATTCGTATCTTTGAAAGTTATTTAAACGCGCTCTAGAGAGAAGACAGACAATAATTATTTTTTCAAAATTACGCGATATCGGTTCAAACGCGAAGTATTATTTATTATACTAATATTACGAGATTATCGTATTTTATGTATGCCAGCTATTTAAGGGTATGACACGGCTTAAAGATTCATTACGTGTTAAACGCATAATATAGATATAAGAACGCAAACATTCTTCCACCTCATCATCTTCCTCTCATCTCTCTTCTCTTCTCTTCTTTCTTCCTCTCGCGATTGGTGTATATTTTTTTTCCTCGTTAAATTGCGATATAATTAAAATTAAAAAGAAAAAAGATCTTATACATATGACGAAAATAGAAAAATTTAATAAAAAATATTACAGTAAAAAGGAAAAAAACATAGCGCATCGTCGATCTTTAAACACCCTAGACTAAATTAAGGTCAGCTGAGAAAAACGAGAACGGTGAAGCAAGGAATCACACAGTGCTCTAAATACATACATACATACACACACGCAGACATATATATGTATATGCACACACATATGTCCTAACAAAGAATAAGAAGAATAAGAAGAATAAGAGAGAGTGAGAGACAGAGACACAGAGAAAGAGAGTGAGAAAATGATATCGATATTCTACATTAGTACATCAGTCCATTTAAAACACGACAAGTTTTGTCTCGTATTCAGTAACAATCAAAAGACGTCGTTTAGATATTTGCAATCCCGTTAACGTTATTAAATTTGATCAGAAAAGTGATTCAAAGTCGAGCCAAGCTGTAATCGACAGGGGCACTGCTGCTGGTGCTGCTGCTGCACCATATATAGGTCAAAATTGATTTGGGTATAACTTCCGCAGGAGCGTACCCAACGATATGTTCTTTTCCTAACGTGAGAAGATGCTATACGTATTTACAATAAGTTACTGTTTATCTTTAAGATGACAGTGAATGATTGTAAGAAAAAGAAAGAGAGAAAAATCGCAACGCAATAAGAACATTTCTATAAATGCAGTCTCCTTTTGTCGGAACGAGAACGTCGAGATAATTTGTAACGAAGGATACACAGCTCCGAGATTTTATGGATACTGCACTAGCTTTGCTACAGTATGTCAGAGCGTCCAACGGCCTTGGAATATGCATTCGAACGTATTTGTTGTACGTGCCACACAATACATGTGCACGTTCACGTGCAATATATTTATATATACATATATATATAAATATATATATACATATATATATATAAATATATAAATGTATCGCTTTGTGTAGTATAGTTTTAATCTAAAATGGAATATGTACGAGATTCTAAAACCTTAAGAACGATTTCTAATAGATCAAGGATAATGTAATCACACTTTTATTTTATTGCTAAACCGAAAGGAATATACATTAAAGTATAATCAAAATTGAATATTTGTCATACATTAAAACCGGTTCGCTGTAGTCACATCTTTCTTACATGTATACACGCGTGTATTTAGAGATGCTCGCTTCATAAATACAACTATGTTCTACTACTACTACTAGTACTACTACTACTGGAATATGTGACGTAACGGAGGAAAAATTCCAAGATTATTAGCCAAGCGTGTACGTGAATTCAAAAGGCCAAAGGATTTCTTTTTTTCTTTCTTCTCTCCTCCTACTACTTTCTTCTTTCTCCGTTTATTTTCTATTCCAATGTGTATAATTACATAGAGTGAAATTTTAACCCTTGATTCTTCGCTTGGGTCGCAGCTTGTACGTTCGTCGTGTTACATAACTTCCGGTGAATAATAGAAAAGTATTATTTTTCGATAAGGAAAACATCGAATCACATTTATAAATACAAACTCGTAATTTACGTGAAGAAAAGGAGGAAAAGAAACGTGTTGCACGTAATTAATAAGATGGCACCAATTAAATAAGCGAAGTTAAGAAGAATGATACAAGTCTTTTGAGAAAAGCGCCTAAGTATCGGTCCTGATGAGAAAAAGATTCTGGATGGACGGATTTAATCGCGCAGGTGAGTCTTTTATTTGCGCATGCGCACCCGTGTATGCGCGTTGCTGTAACGTGTAGCTGCGCACGTTGCACTTACGGTGCATCCGTAATGTAGGGAAGAGTTTATCCGCGATTGCTTCACCTACAAATGTTAACCCTTTGTTTGTCTTTTCTATTTATTTTTTCTTATTTTCTTGACAACTTTTTTTTCACGAAATGTACTATGAAACATTGTACAACAATAAGATATGTTGGTTTTCGTCGTGGAAATTATATAAATTATTAATGCACACGCACACGCACACACGTATATGTATTTCGAAAAAACAATTAATCAACAAAGATCGAAGTTTATTTTACTGGGGAGGATAAAAACGAAGATTTGTAGGAGAATAAAGTTTTCTTTTTGTTTAGTAAAAATGATTAAATCGTGATATTCGTGGCAACTTTCGAACCGTTTTTTCAAGACCCGAGCCCAGTCGACTCGATGAAGCTGTTCTTTTCCTCTGTTTTAGCCGTCGATTATTTCAAGTCGATTCGTCGCAATAATCGCGCTGCGCTCGAGACGAGCAACGGCATTGCGACAGACGAATGCGACCCAAAAATATGTATCTACGTATTAGTGTTGTTCATTTTCTCTCTTGACTTTTCACAACGACAACGACCACGACGATAACGACGACGACACTGCTGCTCCCTGGACTTTGATATTCATTCGAGATAATTCTGTTTTTTTATCTAGTAGTCTAACTAATGAAAATCTTTTTATATGATAACGAACGTAGGTTGTCGTCATTATCCTCGTTGTCTTTCTTATCAAATAGTATATTTATATTGCGATTAGAATGGGTCTATTAATTTTTCAAATCTTTGTCAAAAACTTTTCGGCTCTTCCTTCGAACTCATATAAAAACGATTAAATAATAAATAATTTATGAGACTATTCTATTACGATAGTAATCTATTATATAACAATTTATATGCTTGCATTATAAGGCAACCCTCCGGTTAAACGTTGAAAAAGGTCCGTTTAGCAGTGACTAAAGTCAATGATGTCCCTTCCCTACGCTAGGATCCCGTCGAATCGGAACGTGCGCGTAATCAATGTTAGGAAATGACGCATTAGCCTGCATCGCTTTCGTCCGAGTCGCTACTTTTTCAAATATCATTTTAAAAATTTTGTTTAATATTTAAAATTAATTCTTTAAACAATTTGTAAATTTGAAATACAGAGAGACTCCGTGTTGCTTTATTTGCTTTACTGTTTATGTTACGTATCTAGATATTAGATATAGCAATTAACTTGGTGTTCTTTTTAATGAATTTTATATTTATTTTTTGTATTTTCCTTGACGAACAAAAATAGCGATTTTGATGCAATGAATTTAATATCAAGGCACCGAATTAATTGCTTCAAATAATAAATACGTTTAATTTTTTCAATGTCATTCTTTTCTAACCAGTATTGTAGAATATAAACATTATTTAAAATACGTTAATACATATAATTAATAAGGTTTTCGTAATGATTTAAACGATAAAACTATTTGTACATCTGTATAAATATCTTTCCCAATAACAGTTTTATCGGTATATTTGGAAAGTATCTACCTAATAACGATATTAATTTTCTATTAAAATATTAGAAAACATTTTTCTAAGTCTTCTTATATAAATTATATATTTTGAACCTATCGTACTTTGTATGCTAATAGGACTGTTAAAAGATAACCAAAGTATAGTATACAATCTACAGTCATTTTCCCGTTAATCGGTATTTACTAAAACGTTGATAATAGTCACGACGCACTTTCCCATGTACAACGGAACTTTGGTACGATGTTTCAAGAATAGTCGTTGTTGTTATTACTCCTGCTGCATGATTGGAAGACAAACTTGCAGTACCAACGTACTCAATATTGCAACGTTTAATTATCGTGCCTTAATCTCTTACAAGATACCAACGAATGTCAGTGGCAATAAAAAGATAGGTGAATAGAAGAACGATTGAAATGCTCGATATAAAATCAAATCTCATCTCATCGTCTATAAAGCGCGTGCGATTTTCGATATAGGAAGCTATTTGATGTCGTTAAAATGACACTAATGACCTTGTAAGGCCAAAGCTATCGGAAATGCAAATGCAGATGCAGATAGTTACGAAGTTTCTTCCTCCTTCTGTCTCTCTCTCTCTCTCTCTTTCTCTTTCCTTCTTCTTTATTTCTTTCTACTCTTTATTTACGTGCATTACATATATATATGCATATATACATATATTTAAGATTTATCACAAGTTGTTGTGCAATCAATTGAAAGATCAATCGCAATATATTATACTCCGAAATGTTTTTTAAAAGTGATCGTGCTCTTTTTTCTTTTAACCGTTTGTCTGTAAACCTTTGCCACGTAACGCATCATTAACTTACATGACCGTTTATACGAATTGATCCGCCGGAAGAAAATTTATGCAACTCTATACATTTAACACGCGTGAACATTTATTTAACGTACAAAATGCATAATCGTGTGTGTACAATTCATATCTATTTGATATTGTAATATTCTAAATTAGAAATAAATTAATTGTTATTTATTTATTTATGTGCATCTACAAAAGTACTAATACTCGAGAAAAATAACTTGAAAGTTATTCGACATCAAATTAAAAATACATGAACTTATATATATATTTCTTTTCCGCAAAAAATATTTCTTACCGTAAAATATTCATTCCGTAAAATATAAAATATTTTTTTCATTACAAAATCGATGTTCAAATCTAACAAAATCGAAAAGTAGAGCAGAAATAAAAACATTATAGTGACTCACGTTGTATTCCACCTTACGACGCAAGGTGACTGAAATTCGTTTCGTTTGTATAAATACGAATTTCCCGCTATGACGCATTTAAAACTCAAGTAACTAAATGAGAAGGGAACGGGATGTCTAAAGAGAAGGGAAATAATCGCTATCAAAATCGGTTGATTTGTTCTAACCACTGATCGTGTGATATTCGATTATTCTAAATTTTATTAGGTCATCTCATTCGGTGTTTCGTTCCTAGACCGATGACCTACTTTTGAGTTCTTACCAACACGATCCAGTGTTTTCGCGGCATCAATGCATTTGACTCTTTTATAATGAATGCGAAATATATCGTCTAACGATCTTTATCGTGTCGATGATGGCGAGCGACCTTTGCTTTAATAAATCGAGAGAAAAAATAGACATTCGATGGAAGAAAAGGATACAATACTGTTCGGACACAAAAGAGCGTCATAGAGGTTAAGGTATCGAAGCCGAGTGTTACGGCCCTGTACGAAGAAAGCCCGCGAGCTCCGTACGGTGGGAAAGAGAGAGGCGTCCCTGGTGCTCGGGTCGTAGCAAACGAGCGTGCGAAAGAGGAAGACAGATTCTACGGTATATAGAGGGAAATAGAAAAAGAGAAGGAGCGAGCGAGAGAGAGAGCAAAAGATGGTGCGCGCGCTTAAGAGAGGAACGCAAGAACCGAGGCACGCACCATCGGGTATCAAACCAGCTGGTTGGCAAGGGAGCCGCGCGCGAGCAGTTGCCAGTGAGACGCGGCAGCCCGCGAGCGTGTCATTTGTTCGTTCGTTCGTTCGTTCGTACGGTGCGTACGTACGTTCGCGGTACGTTTGCCATCCGTCACCTCGAAAATCCATCAGTAACTCGTGTTCGTGCGTACGTTCCTCCGTCCGTTCGTACATTCGTTCGGTTCGGTTCGATTAATTAGAAAATATCGTGAGTGGTGATAGCTCCTTGGCTGACCGCTCGTTGTTCGACCCACGACACCTGGCCCCCTTCGTCGATCAACGTTTCTCTCCTCTCTCCTCTCTCTTTTTTTCGCTCTCTCACTTTATCGCTCATACATATATATTCCATTTTTCCTTCTCGCTCTTTCCTTCCCATTACTCTTGGCGATTGGAAGAGTAGCACCGTCCCTGTCGTTCTATCGCTCT